>NW_017100083.1:0-307307 GCF_001412225.1 Nicrophorus vespilloides | reverse complement strand
GGCGAAAGCCGCCTTTGATCTCTTCACTACAGCGAACCCGCATCTTCGATGAAAATTAAACTTTCTTCCCGCTTTTCCCCCTTTTCTTTCGAGAACTTAAGTTATTTGTCCAACAATTATCAAAGCGTTTAAAGTTCATTTACTTTTCACACTATGTCTCGAGTTTTACGTCGTTTCAGTAGTTTATTAAAACAAAAATCTTTTCACTTTTTTCAAAAACTAAATTTATTTATCCAATAAATATCAAACATTTAATCATATACTTTTTATACTATGTTTCGTTTTAAGTTTTACGTCGTTTCAGTAGTTTTTTAATACCAATATAAATCTTTCCACTTTTTTCAAAAACCAAAATTATTTGTTGAACAGTTATCAAGCATTAAAAGTTTATATACTTTTTACACGATGCTTCGTTTTACGTCGTTTCAGTAGTTTATAAAAACAAAAATCTCTTCACTTTTTTCAAAAACTAAATTTATTAATCGAACAAATATCAAACATTTAAAGCTTTTACGTTTTTTTTTGTAATAAATATAAATCTTTCTACACTTTTGAATAACTATAGTAGTTTGTCGAATAATTATCAAGCATTTAATGTTCATATTCTTTCTACTCTACGCTTCGTTTAACGTCGATAATTAATCTTCTTAAAACAATTAAAAGTAATGTAAGTAGAAAGTGAGTAACTAAAAACATCAAATCTTTTTGGAAATTCTATTCGAAACCAGAGTTTTATTTATTCCAAAACTGAGGCGTTCGTGAACCGAGGTTCTCTTTAATAAAATTACATAAAATATTTATATAATATTAGATAATATTAAAAAAGCTAAAATTTCAATAGAAAGGTAAAATTTCATTAATTTGTATTATTATATAAATGAATGGAGTATATTTTTTCAATTAAATGGTTTAACTGTTGGATGAAAATGAAAATTTACGAAACAATATACGTGATGTAAACCAACAATACCGAAAGGCAGAAGACCTATTAAAGACACACAGTGGTGTTTTGTGCGATTTCTTGTTTAATTGCCCGACCATTTCAAGCGTAAACAAAGAACAGAATAACATTTTACTGCGAGACGACTGAATCTCCTTTTTCCTGCATTTCAAGAAGAGAAGAATCAAAAGCGTGCCAAAGTACGTCTAACCAGATTACGGCACGGTTTTCGTATGAATCGGAGGAAAAACGTTGTCCGATGGAATACATTAACGTTACCATTGAGGAGGTGTCGTAACCTAAGCCACGGACATGTTTCTTCTGTTCTGTTGTTGTGCGTTATGTAACTACTCCGGTTGTGGGGAAATAAATAATATAGATTATTAGTCCCATCGGAATCGAGGGTTGAGGACATTCGCGTGGGGGAATGGAATCCACATCTGATGATTTCCAGATAAGGGACGAACATAACGAAAAATATGATATTATGTGCAATTGAAATGATATAGGTTCGCTTTTTTTTATGTGTGTGAAAGTTTCATGTGAAACAGATCATATTCCGATCGTAATAAAGTAAAGAATAAAACATAAAAAAAAATATAGAAACAAACTAAAACCATAAAATTCATTAGCAGTCTATTAAAATTTTATGTCTGTTTTTCACATATTTTCTTATTAACAGCTAACAAATATACATTTTATATGAAACTTTATACATCTTAAATATATGTATTTGTAAATTGTTGTTAAAATTTAAGGTTTAGTAAAACATTGTATAAGTTACAACAAATTGTATAATTTGTTTATGAAAATACAAAAAAAACTTGATGTCTAATTCTTATATTATTTGACATTTATTGATCACATTATATTATTATTCTTAGTTATATAACTAATATTTTTTATTAAATTTTCAAAGTTAAAAATAATCTGCAGTGTAAATAAAACGAACTTCAAACTTCTTTTCGTTAAACAAAAATTCACTTTCTATAATCACATTTATTTGCACAAAAAGATCTTTTTTGTAATTAATTTCTTTTAATTAATTTTGTTTTTTTTTTAAATTAATTTAAAGAGAAAAATGTTGAGACACGTTGACAATGTAACAACAAAATGTTGTTGCTTCAAAAGATCGATGATCGCGTTGCTAAAAACAACATTTGCAACGAGCCTATGTGCACGTACAAGACTCGAATCGAAGTACAGGAATATCGTTAGCAACGTCATCCGACCCAGAATCGTCCGGATTAAAGTGCATGCGGGATGTCTGCTTGATGGATTGTTTATACCGGACTCAACAATGGAGAACAGCTATTTGCGTCTTCATATTTCTGCTCCGCTTTTACTACTTTTTCGTATGATGATGAATGCTGCGGGCATCAAAGGCATTTTTCGCATTGCGAACGATCAAAAGGTAGGCTCTGCTGCGGCCGGGAATGGGGATGATGACTCAGAGGCGGTAATCCACCACTCTCTTCCGCACTCGTGAATTTTCCCTTCGTGATGCTCTCTCCCCCTCGTTCGTTGCCAAGGAAATTCAAATGTGATAAGCCCTATAAGAAGTACACACCCTATTCATGTTACTGGTGGAATCAGTTTTTCGGGGGTGTCCTGCCACCCCTACGCACCCGGATCCCAGCAATTGTAGCACCGCCAACGATACTATTAAATATAAATTGAAACAAATATAATGGAACGCGATTGATGTGATAATTTCTCATTCAATTTGAAATGCTTTGGGGCGCGTTACATTTGCATATGCACTAATCGTTTCCTGCAGGTTGACTTTTGACCAAAAACGATTTCATTTATTCCAATCATGCTATGAATCTTAACAATAATTAGTTTATTACTTTTCTATTATAAAAATCTAACTTAAAAAGACAATAAGATTTAGATGAAATGTTGAAGATTAAATGTTGAAATTAAAAATTATATAATAATCAATTTTAATAATCTATTAATAAAACAAAAAGTAGACAAAAATATATATAATAATTATAGAAACTACAAAATTAGCACAATAATACATTATTATGCAAATACTTGGCAAGTGACACGTAGAGTGTATAATATATACACGCAATTTCGAAACATCGAACGTAAGTCGAAATAATCGTAAGTCAAATTTCATACAAAAAAAATGTAATATCTTAATGAAAACTGTAACAAATTGGGCTATTAAAAAATATTTATATTGTCGTAAGTACGAATGGTCGTAAGTCGAAAAGTTACTTATTAAATTGTCTATACAAGAAAAATATATATAATAATTATAGAAACTACTAAATTAGCACAATAATACATAATTATGCAAGTACTTGGCAAGTGACACGTAGAGTGTATAATATATACACGAAATTTGGAAACTTCGAACGTAAGTCGAAATAATCGTAAGTCAAATTTCATACAAAAAAAATGTAATATCTTAATGAAAACTGTAACAAATTGGGCTATTAAAAAATATTTATATTGTAGTAAGTACAAATGGTCGTAAGTCGAAAAGTTAATTATTAAATTGTCTATACATATTTCTTTAAATGAAACATAGAAATTTTAAATTATTTATATGTAAATCAACAAATATTACTTTCAATTTTCTAAAAGTCTTTCTGTATCGCTTATTGAAATTCCTGATATCAAATTTGCAATAATTTTAAAAGGAAAACTGCAACAGCATTTGATTTCATAGTAAATTTAAGAAATACAATATTTAAATATAATATCTTATCAGTAATATAATTGTATAATATTGTACATTTGAGCTAAACTATCTATTACATTTCAATATAATACATACAATAGTATTACAATTTTCTATTATTATGATACAGGAAACAGTATACTTCCCCATGGTAATTGATATTTTATTGAACGTTTGACTTTGTAAGTCATTCAATCTTATATAACTTATGATATATAATATCATATAGTATTTATTATATTTCAATATTTAAAAAAAAAATATAATCATAATATTTTAAGCATCATATTGTAATCAAATGAATTCATCTAGATTCTAGAAACTTATTTAGAAAAATACACAATATATTAGAGAATCGTTTACCGAACAATTCGGACTTCGAACTACAAACACTTTCACAAAATATTTTTATTTTTGGACAACAAACATCTTGATTATATAAGAAACATCTTACAGTGCATTCGCAGTATTCTATATTTGTAATTCGATTTACGAACAATTCGTATAGCGAATTTAAGAATACCTCATCTTTGAACGAATTTAGTTCGTTAACCGATCCAATTTCCATATCACAAATAACAAGATTTGTTGTTGTTTTTAAATAAGTAAACAATAGTTGGACAATTAATTCTTGCAAATCTCTTCTATTTAAAATTTCAATGTTAAAATTATCATTATTTTTTATACAAAAGAAAATACAATTTTTTTTTAAATTAAATTTAATTACTTCAGTATTCATTACAATTTAATAAGATTTTTTTAAATTTCGCATATTTATACAAGAATTTGACGGAATAAGATTTCAACTTTATTTTATAAACTTATTTCTCTCAACATACATATCATATTTTTTTTTAAATAAATCAAATTTCAAATATTCCATTTTACTTTTCCGCTACGACGACTTTTCGCCCCTTTTTTGCACACATCGCTGAAGCCCTGATCCGGCCCTGTCTTCAAATTTTCTCATTCCTCCCGACGTCAGGTCGTTTACCCCCATTTATACATATTCCATAACATTATTTCTTCTTTCCATTTCTCCTCTCTCTGCTTATCCTTCTGCATGTTGCTCTCCTCGAGGGAAATAAACGGGCCGCATTGTGCTCTCTCCACTAGGTTTATTCACTGGCTCTCCTCTGCAGAGCAAACACGAAAGCTATATTCAGACCACCGACATGAAAAGAGGAGAACCTAATCAAGGGCGCATTTAATATTTATTGAAAAAGAATCCGAGCACCGCGCCGAATAAAAGAGCCCTTTCATTTATGTCCTTTTTTTTCTTCTTTCTTTCCCTTTTCGTCTTTCGGGCTCTCATTCATATTTATTGACGTTTAACTTCTTCGGAATGTAAGCCAGATGTGAATAGGTTTTCCTCGCTGATAATAAATCACATTATGCAGAGCAGGGTATCAAATGCATGTAGAAAATAACGATACGAAGACACCTCTGTTCGGACGAACGTTGTCTGTGTGCTTCGTCTCTGAGATGCTCTCAATGTTTATTTTTATTTGAACAGCAGACTGTCTGTATGCATAGCCCTGTCATATCAATCCAATCGTATCTATTATTACATTCAGATCCTCCTCGATCTTCTCTGCTTATACCGAGCTTTTTATATATCACGAAATGAATAAACATCATTATCAGATTTAACATTCAATATACAGCTAAACCGGCTTTGATCAGTCCGGATTCACTACAGTACGGTTAAAAATTTCAAAACTAATTAAAATTTATTTATTGAGCAAAATAGAAATAAATTCTAGAAAAAAAAGTACACAGAATTCTTAATGTGGTTTGTTTATAAATGTATTTAGTTCTTCGATTAGTCCGGTTTCAAACAGTTCGGGTTGTTACCCGCACTTTGTGAGGTAATTTTGTGTATATGAAATTGTAGAAATAGATTTAAATGAAACAATCTTTTTCAAATCTAGCATAGTGCGGCTTCGATCAGTCCGGATTCACTACAGTACGGTTAAAAAATTTCAAAACTAATTAAAATTTATTTATTGAGCAAAATAGAAATAAATTCTAAAAAAAAATAGTACACAGAATTCTTAGTGTGGTTTGTTTATAAATGTATTTAGTTCTTCGATTAGTCCGGTTTCAAACAGTTCGGGTTGTTACCCGCACTTTGTGAGGTAATATTGTATATATGAAATTGTAGAAATAGATTTAAATGCAACAATTTTTTTCTTCAGTAACCAAAAAAAATTATATAATCAAAATAAAATTTACATTTACATGATTTTTATTCTAAATCTTCAAATTGAAGGAATTTAAGAAATAGATTTGAATTGAAACTAAAATAAAGTTTATATGATTTAGTAATTAAAAGTCTAATACAACAAAAAAAAATATTTGAAAATAATAAAAGAATTAAATTTAATTGAGAATAAGTTTATTTAAAATCAATTAAATTTCATATTAATTTTGTTTTCTTTTATAAATGTTTTATAAAATTTTACTTTATTCACTAATTAAGAATCTCACTAAAAAATATATTAAGTTTGAAAGTAATTAAAAATTCTTCATTTTTAATTAATTTATTTATAAATTAGAATATATTTTTTTTAAGTTTATATAAAAATAAATGATTTTTTTGTAATTAATATCAATTACGAATGTTATGTCTCATTGGTGTTTACACATTTATGTATATTATGCGTTCATATTTAAGTTTAGAAAATATAAATAGATTATTTCTCAAAATATCTCAATTACAACTGTCAACAGTTAACAACTAGAATGAACATGAATGCATACTAAAATAAGTTATATTTAGTTATATTATGTTAAATATATTTAGTTCAAATACAAATTTTCTTAAATTCTTACATATAGCAAATAATACATTACAGAAACTTTTATGCGGTGGATAGGGACCGCATAAAAAAAACGCACTTAAAAAATACGTCAAAGATTTACGAAATACATGAGAAAGTGCATCTAAACAAAATAAATAATTAAATTACACATGGAAACTTTTAAAAAACATTTAATTTCTCATTGAACATATGGAGAAATTTTCAAAATTCACTGTTACTCGTGTTAATCCAAAACGCGTATGTTCTTATGATGAATTGGTTCAAAATCGACTAACAGAATCGTTTGAGCAGGCTGTACACACTTTTGCACACTGGTAGAAAACATCACAATATTGCCAACGCCTTGGAATTGGATGGATTTCATATACCGCATAAAAAAAATCGCATAAAAAAGGACCTCACAAAAACAGATTCTACTGTGCAACTGGTTTACATAATATTAGAATAAGTGTTTAAAAAAAATATTGGTAGTGAAACACATCATCATTGAAGCATTTAAATTCAAATTTAGGTTACATTTTTTAGAAAGTATAAATGGATGAATGAAGTCATGATTATGTTATGTTATTATTTAGAATATTGTATTTGTGTAATTTAATCCTCCTACACTTGACTAAGATGATTTTCAATTCTATTACATAACAAATATTGTAAGCTTCAATGCACACAATTTATATCTTTATTAATAAGAATAGTTTTTGCTTGATCAAAAATCAAATGAAATATCGTAGACTTATTTAAATTATATAAAAATGATGACTAAAAACTTATGTAGTTTAATTGAGTCAAAGTTTTGAATTACAATTTTTTGGTTATTTTTAATGATTGAATCTTAAATTTACAAATTGTAAGTGATTCAATGAATGATTATTGAGATCAAGACTTTATATCCGATAAATTGATTTAGAGAAAGTCAATTTATCGGAAATCACTATAAATTACAGTGATTTTACTGTATAAATGTTTTACTTTTTATTTCAAATTGATCAAATTTATATATTTTTTGTATAAAATATATTCGGCGTTTTTCATGTTTGAGTTCATAGAAAAGTACAGCAATATGGTTTGAAGATTGTACTTGATTTGTACACCATTGAAAAGGTCCAAACTCTTATATAAAATATATTAATATTACTTATATTTATGTACACATTTTTATTAGACCTAAAATCTTGTCACTTTATTAAATAGTTTAATTGACAGATAAATGTTTGTTTTTTTTGCCTTTATACAGTTAAGTCTCTTTTTGTGCAGTTTATTTGTATACAGTTTTAAAATCCTCGATTAGTCCGGTTTCTAACCAACACTAACCGCACTATGCGAAGTATTGCTATAAATTTATCTGATTTGTCGTAATTTTAGCCAAAAAAACTACCGAATTATTTCTGATCGGGTAAAATAAATTTCCCTAACAAATTGAAAACTTATAAGAATATTCAAATTCCAAATAAATCAACTAAAATTCCAAATAAAAAAATTAGTAAATATTGAAATATCTCTATTTAACAATGCTTTTATTTCGAAACAAGAAGCGTCAACTTTCTCAATTCACTACTAATGTATTGTAATAACAAGTGTGGAATTGGATAGTAACAGATGAGCGTACATTATGGATGTAATTAACAGAAAGTGAACGTAATTTTACATGAAGATCGAAACGAAGAAGTTCGAAAGTACGATTTTTTTTTAAACTATAATTAAATTAAGTTTAGGCAAGCGAAAACTTTCACTGACTGTTTTATGTTCCGGAAAATTACACTTTATTACGTTTTCTTACTAAATAGTAAAGAAAAAATAACAAGGAAATAAACACAAACAAATTATCACTGAATAAATTAAGGAAACAACAAAAGTTTTTTCTGTTTTTATTGATATTTCAGTAGAAATTTTATAATTAAAATATATTTTTTATAAATACTTGACTTGACTTTAACATTTTTTTTTAATTAATTGAAAATTAATAAATAATTATTATGTAATAAAAAAGCAAACAAATCAATTAAAGTTATTACAGATTGTATTGGTTTCCTGAAGGTTATTGACCTGAAAAAATCCAATTTTATATTCTCATAGTTTAGACAAAAAATAATAATAAAGTTTGCATTTTCCTTTATCCTTGCATGAATCACTGCATTCGTCGATATCCACAGACATCAATGAATCTGCAATGCTGTAGAAAAAGACGACAAACGAGTTGACTGTCTCTCAAACTCCAATCCTGCGACGTTTCTCATGCATTCGTGCTTGGAATTACAAATTTCGGCATCCTCCCCAGAAAAATTCGTAGCCAAAAATCACAGCATTTCCTTTTCCGGTTTTATTCCCCTTCTAATTCCACACCGAGCGAATCCTTTGTCGCATTTTATGGGAAAATCTGTAATAACAAAAATCATATTGCACACCGAAGTGGACAGGTTGACTACTGATTTCCGGTCAACATCATGTGCGTGCTTCCTGTGTGTCCACACAACCGGAAACTTCAGTACATCGCAACTCATACAAATTACATTACGTACGATTTTAATACTATGGTTTTAAGTAAAATAAATACGTATAAAGACAATCTCTGTGTGCGTGGAAAACGAAGAAATAAAAAGAGAAAATAAAGCAATGTAAGAGGAAGGCATTGAAGAACCCAGACCCATTCATTAAGCATGTGGCGCAATTAGAATGCACCCTTCTCTCGTACACCACACAGACTGAACAATAATTCTTCTCTTTGTCTCTGTCTCTCTCTTACTCACAGGATTTGAAGCATAAAACTCCCTTTTGCATAGTTGGCAAGTGTCACTAAAACGCTTCGAATTTAATTTACCCCGGGGGTGCCGTTTCAAAACCCTTCACGAAAATTAAACCGACAAGCGCACATGTTTCATTTTTTTTTCTCTCTATAGTTTTCTTCTGTCTACTTCTTTCTCTCCCTGTTTGTGTATGCGTTCACCCCAATCTTGGGGTGAGAATTGCGAGCGCGCAAATCCACCCGGTTTCATGCTGATTAAAAAACATGTTAACATCAATTACAACGTGATTAAATTATGTATTGTTTCAAATTGCTTTTGTGTTTCATGGAAAGATAAACGGTGGAGTTCTCTTGCGGTATGCAACTCCCCATTTCATCAAAGCGAAGATTCTCTGGAACATTACATAATTAAACAATAATCAATTACAATTGCTTACAAATTAATTAAAAACAGTTTAATTAGAATTGAATTGAAATTAACACAGATTTCGTAATGTTTTTATGACTTTTTAAATTGTATGTTGTAGTTTTATTGTTTTGCATTATTTCAGTCCAGAATTTTATATGATATATTATTACAAATATTGAAAAAAAAAATAAGAAAAATGTCATAATTCAATCATTAAATTTTTGTAGATTTTTTCTTAAATTTAAGATGAAAATAAAGAATTCGGTTCGGTAAATTTTCAAATATTTCTTTTAAATATTTTTTTTAAAACTTCAATCTTTGTAATATTTTATTACAGAATAGGTGAAGCTTTGAGATTAATTAATTAAAAATTTATTTGTAATTATTGAAGTTTTGATGAAGTTTTAATTTAAATTAAATTTTTTTTATAACTTTTGCTGTTAATATTTCATTACATAAGATTGAGAAAAAAAAATATTAAAAAAATAGGACAATTAAAACAAACAAAAATACTATATAAATATTTCCGCGTTTATTACTTTATATTTTAAGTTTACTTAAAATAACGATTAATGTCCTAATAAGTTATTAAATTTATTATAAACCTGTCAACATTTATATTCAATAACGTAAACAGTTCACTTGAAGTCAACAAACATTTAAAAAATGTAAGTTTTCTATCAAAAACAAATACAATTACAAACAAAATGAAATTGTACAAATCTCAAGTTTCGTTTTTAACGTTCGAGTGCGCTGTTTGTTTAGAAATCTGGTTGAAGTGTTTTTCGGAAATGTTTGCTCGTTCTCTTCTTTGCATTTAGAACGATAGTTGTTCAGCAACGCGTTTTCCTTTCTTCAAATAATCCCTCTAAGATAAGCTGCCCGCTTTATCTGCTTATGTAATAAAGTTTCTCTCGGAGAGCCATCTTTATGTGCCGAGCATATCGCATACCTAGGTTGGATGGAATACGTACATGTGTGTGCCTGATTAATGGGACGTTTCCAACAATGACCTCAACTTTTCTACGTACGTTCGTACATTATTCATGCCCGACACATTTTTACACCTTTTTATTGGCCGTGTACTGTTCGTAATCTACTTTTATTATTACTATACGATTGCATTGTGCATGTCGAAAAGTCTTTAATTCTTTGTACCAGTTTTCGCAGAGTTCAGATAAGACGCGTGTAATTGCATCCATTATCGAATTCATTACACATTCCGACTTATCCGAGACCTACTTAAAATCTACTAAAAATCTAAATACTACTTCCACATTTACATAAACACTTCATTTGAAAAAGATTATACATATTTGTATATACATATTTTAAAAGTTCAGACACTAATCTTTTTTTTACAATTTACATACTTTTTAGGTATTTTCCGAGGCAAATTTTTATATTTGATCAAACAATTTCAATTGAAATCGTTGAAGTATATCTATTTACTCAAATTTCAAATGTATCAATTATTGAGTGTTTTTCTGTATGATGGTGAAATATTTGATTTTTGGTGGTAAATCATTGACAATTACGTGATTTTTGTAAATTTGTAGATCCAAGTATTTTGATATTAGATTTACTTGTCAAAATAATATTTTTGTTTATCCCAAAATCGATTTTTAGATATTAGATTTTTTACTGCTAAATCTTCTACAAATGTATCAATTATTAAGTGTTTATTTTTGTATAATAGTGGATCTGATTTGAAAATTAGATGAAAGTATTGCAATGTTAGATTTTCTTATTAAAACTATATTGGTCTATCTTTTGCATCTATTTATTTTTATTGCTACATTATCTAAAAAAAAATGTTATGTGATTTACAACTGTAAATCACAGTTAGATTTGCTTGATAAAACAATATGTTTCCTTCATTTGCATCTATTTTTATATAATAACTTATTAGTGCTAAACCATCTACAAATGTATACATTATTATATGATTTTTTGAATGTTAGTAAATCGAAGAATTTTTGTGATATATTTGCATGTATCAACATATTTCTATCTTTTACATATATTTAGATATTAGATTCTGTTGTGACCTATTTGTATGGTATACTTTTCGAGTAAATATAAATACAAGTACATTTCTTTAAAGAACATTAAACATATTTTATACACTGTAAAACTTTATACAAAATAAATAATCATACTTCATCTAAAAAATAATATGCAAATAATGAACAAACATAAAATGTTTCCTAATATGAAAATAATATACAACAGACATTTATAAATGGACTAAAAACGTGAAAATCTTGTAGTCTTGTCACGTGCACGAAGTAATTGATTTGAGAAAAAAGCGCATGCTTTTCCTTTGTGTGATTTATTTTTTTCAAGAGGAAGACAGAATATATTGATGATGTGGGTGTTATTGAAATGTGCGAGGGGAGTTGCCAAGACACCTTTTCAAGTGAGTAAAAGACACGTATTTATGAAACTTGAATAGTAGTTGAGAATCATTGTATAGGAAGATGATCAAAGTGATTATTCATACACGAATTTGCCTTTTAAAAGAGGATTATTACAATTCAATATTCTTTTAATATAAAACGAAGACGATTTGCAAATTTCATTTTAATATATTTTTAGAATCTTAACATATTTAAAAAAAAAAATGAACAGAAAAATGTATTTCATTATTTAGTACACAGTAAGACCTCGATTAACGCTGTTTTATTATAACGCTCAGTTAGAGTTTGAGTAGACTTAGAAAAGCTCTAAATGTACCTATTTACTAAATGTTAATTTGATTTCGTTTAACATTTTTTCATTAGCAATTAATGCATTTTTTTCAAACTAAATAGAATACAAATGCTTATAGAATTATAAAAATAAAACGTACTTTGAATTTTTGTGAAATAAAAACAAATTTAAAGGATTTTATTCAAATTTTATTAAAAATAAACAAAAATTTAAAAAATCTACAATAATTGTAACAAAAGTTAACAAACAATTTTCCATACATTAAATTTATACTTTTTAAAATTAATAAATAAATCATTAATATAGAATATGAAAATATTGTTGTATGTTAATTTCTTATGATTTATTTTCTATGTAATCAATACATATTATAATACATTTTACTAAAACTGAAGTTAAAAGTCACGAAAATATCCTGTTTCTGGTTGATAAAAGCCATGAGTTATTGAGTTTTTGGCAGATTTATTGCTATGCTAACATAATATCTTTTTGTCACTTTACATAAAAGTCAGCTTCTGTTTGAACTGATAATATGCACCAAGTTTATTTATATAAATTTTAGTTGTATAAAATTAGATGGTTTGATGATGTAAACAAGTTTTGTTATGAGTACCTACGATCTTTCATTATTAAGAAATAAAGTGCAATACTTATTCTTAATAATTCTGCTATCATTTATTCTCTAAATGGTTTTTATATGACACAAAATTCGATTATGTAAATAGATGGAACCTTTCAAAAGAAGGGAATGTCTCGCTTCTTCATCTTCTCAGCAGATATTTGTTGATGGTTCATGAATAACAAAGGGCATGTTTGATCAGGAAATGATCCTTGAGAGGCTAATTCCTCTTTCCCATAACGCCCCAACTTCCTGCATTATTTATTACGTCTAATTTTTTCCTTGTTTGCTCGCATATCTTCCCCCACGTAGAATCCCCACGTCTTCCAATTTTTCCCAGCGTCTATGAGAGATAGTTCGGAGTATCGCGCGCGAGGGTGTAAATGAACACACACAATTTCTACCTACCTACAGAAACCGAAAACAGATTCCTCATACTGCTCATCCTTCCGCCTGCTCCTCAAAGCAGGTGGAATATATCAAGATTAAAGCTCGGTTCCGTCCCGAAATGAATCTACCATATGGGAGCCGCAAATGGACCCCTTCGGATTTTAATGTCGACGCCTTCATCTTCCGCTCTCCCTTCACAATTTTTTTAATCATGAAAAATTGGACATCCTAAATCGTCATTTTGTATACTTTGCAGATGGGACAGACGTCCCAATAATTGTTGACTTATTCCAACTATAAGTCATGAATTAAAGACAATACTGTAATCATATCTTACTTACACAAATTACAGTTTCTGCTGTTTCCAGATGAGTCCACAAACTAGTTGATTAATTCACATAATAATTCAACTACTAAAATTACAATTGCTAAGATAATTTGTGCATTAATATAAATAAAATCACTCATTAATAATTTTTGTCTTTGTCCGAAAAGTTCAATTAATTATTTTGTGATGTGAAGTTTTCTGGTAGCAATAAGGAAAGAGAAAGAAATGATGCTGCAAGATTTATTTAATTAGTGAGCACTAATTAAGTGTAAATTTTTACCGAAGCTTCCGTAGGGCGCGAGATTAAACCCATAAATAATATGAGACAAGGAAAGGAAGGAAAAAAGACGAGAAAAGAAGGCGCTCAACCCTCGTGCGAGGGCGAAACCGAAACTCGCATTTTTTATGCAGCACTAATTTCAGATTTGGCTTGAAATGGAATCGTTCCTTGTAGGTTTTTTTTCTTCCTTTTTTTTAATTCCTTCCATTTGGCCGAGACGGAAGTCCATGAAACCTATACCAAGTTCCAATGCAGATGTTTTATTATAATCGTTTCAAGGTATAATAGTTTTTTTTTCAAGTTCTTTGATTTTTTTTTACTAAACAAAAAATTCTTAGTTTTCCAAATTGATTAAGTATCACAGTTTGGTTTCAGGTGACTTTACGTATATTGTACAGATGTTTTTCTTTAATATTATTCCAAATTTAAACATAAAAAATAAACTTATTAATAAATGTTATTATAATAAATCATATAATGTTTTTTTCAGTTGAAAATTAAACTTTTGATATAAATTCAGGGATTTTAATTATTTTTTTTGTTTGTTTATCAAATTGTAAGACTGCAATAATTTCCATTACATAACTACTCATTAAATATATTTTGATAATTTTATTGTTAGTTCACTTTTTAGGTCATTAAAACGAAATTATGTGAACTTTGCAAACGTATTATTACGTAAAAATACGAAATACAAACCATGTTACAAGAGTTCTTTAGAATAAAATATTATAACAATTTTTCTACAATTATATAAACAAATATTTGTCTATCTTCTAGACATTTTCAAACTATTCAATAAATTTAAATAATTTCAATTTTTCTGTTTACTTTTTTAATCAAAGTTGATGTAAACTATGAAGTTATTAAGTCATTGACAAAATATTAATTTATATATTTTTTTTTAAATAATTGCAATTTTTTATTTTTTTAAAGTTAAAGTTTTATTTTGTTATATAACAATTTAAAAAGGATATGGCACAAACGCAGATGTTTTCTCAAGGATAAAATTCCACTTAAAAAAGTAAAAAAAATACAGCTTTCTTGCGAATCCTTGACTTTGGTGATATTGAATATCCGCGTCTGGTGTCAATGATGCTGTAAACAAACTCCAGATCCGCTGTGAAACGGAATCGTTTATCCTATATATATTTTTGTACAACCTCTTCGTCTTATTTTTAATGTTGAGACGGAAGTACGTGCAACTAATACGCGTTTTGATGCAGATGTTTTAGTTCTATTTTTTATTCCTCCCTCTTAAGAAAAGAGCTGATAACAAAAAAAATGGTTGAAAATGAACGAAGGTAGAAGAAGCAGGAAACTCGTTTAACCCACATACAGATTTTTTTTATCCCATTGTGGGGATAAATGAAAATTTATGGGTTTCCGTCCTCCGGTCGAGAGGTTTCCTTAAATCAGGTACCGAAAAAGAGAAAAATGAGCTAATTGGAACCATAGCAGAAATGTTTATTCAACACATTCATTAGTGTCGGCGCGACTCATTTGTTCTCGGAAACACCAACAAAACACATGTAACTAGATGTTCATTTTCAATACACTCTTTTGTTTCGTTTCCAAGAAAAAGCGGCACGCGACTGAAAACATTCCGAAAATTAAATATTGCATTCGCGTTTCCGAATTGAAAAACGTGCTCCTCTTTAACCCGGTTAACAGTTTAAAAATTCCACCTGTATTGATCATCAATTCGAAACAAACAAAAAAACTAACCTATTTCTTCCTCTGAATAAATAAAAGTAGCGTTTATTTTAAACTAATCCTCCGACTCTAAATGCTCCAATAAGACTGAAACAATGGGGTAATTACGTAAATACGAAATAAAAAAAAATAGAAGGCGCACAATTGCAACTGAGGTAATTACCACGGAGAGATCTCGAAATGCAAATCGCTTGTACAGTTAAATCAATTTGCATGTGTAACGTTCGGGGAAGTAATTGAATTAAAAGATCCTTGCTGTTACCTTTTTTTGCTTTCACCAAAGTCCTGGTTACTATTTAGCTTTCGGTTATGTCACGTAATTTATTCGACTAAAGAACGTGACTCCTTAGTGGTCCTCACGGATCAAAACATGTAGTATATCCGAATCCATCTTCAACGCACGTCGACGAAGAACAAAAATAGTCGCAACAACAAAAACGCATCTATTTTCCTCTTTCCCCATTCAGATTTTGTTTTTTTTATTTCTCATTTTGTTCTCCCTCTTCCGGTGGCGTGAGTCGGTGAAAAGGAATTCTTCTCCGAATCACTGCTATCACTTTATGCTTAGTCGTGTGAACTTGCAGAAACGCTCACGGACTTCCTCCTTCGAATCGCGAAGGGGGAGTTCTCACAAAACAAACACTTTGGGAAATTCGCTCGGTGCTTCGAATGCTGTTCTAACTGCAACCAGATGTTAGTTAACCCGAAGATCGAACTAATATACTTTGCTCAAAATATTGGTAAACGTTGGTATAATGCTATACACATACAAATATATCAGTCTTATCAATTGCCATTGGTTGTTATGAAATTCGAATGAAATTGACAACTGCTGTTAGTAGTTAGTACACCTGTAAATATGTCATTTGTATAACTCTTATATTGTTTAATATAGATACATCATAAATGTACATTAGTTATACCAATTACTTTTGATGGTAATGACATTTGACTGAAACTGATAGTTGACAACTACTGTTGGTTATATGACAAGTATAGTTGGTACACCTGTTACCAAAATATTACTAGTTGTCATGGAAATCGACTGAAACTGACAGATTTATTGATAACTTGTAGTTGGTACACCTTTTAGATGTTTATGTTCCATAATGTCCCATAGTTTGGATCTTTCGAAATTATCAAATTCTATTGGTTATCATGAAAACCTACTGCAATTACGAGTAATAGTTGATACATTTGACAGAAATGTATGTCTCATATATAGTGGATACAACATAAATACATATCAGGTCTACCAATTCCTATTGGTAGTCATGAAAACCGATTAAAACTGATAGCTGAAATACAAGCAATAGTTGGTACACCTGATGGTTATGTAATTCTTACATATTACATAGTATAGATGCAATATAACTAAAATACGCAGATCGTTTCTCAAGATTTCTGAAAGCAATCTGCTTCGATCTTTTAACCAACATGATGGTATCTTCGTTCGCCCTGGCCCATTTCTAGTCGTTATCATTCTTTATCTTGGATATTCAAACATCCCCAATTTCACAACAACTTGCAAGATTTCCAAAGTTCTCATTTGTTAACTGACAGTAATATATTTTTCTCTTAATTTGTTCTTTAGCTTTTCCAATTAAATTCTATACAGGTGATTTAAAAAACATAATTATTGCTATTTAGTTTTTATACTCTTGTAATAATATAAAATTAAAAACCATTTTACTAGTATATATTTTTATGTTTAAATTATTATCGATCTGTTTCGTTTTAAACCTTTCCTCTAAAACTTTACACAACACCGTACCATAAAAATATTTTACTTGCGATATTTTTATAACCAGCTTTAAAGTGCTTTTTTATTACTTATTGTTTTTTTTTAACTGCTGGACGTTTCAGCATTTAATCCGTACGTATTTTCCAATCGAAATGTTAGTTTCATATATTTTGCTTTAAAAAACTTCAAATTTTTATACTTGAGAATAAAACTTTATATTGATCCACTGAAATGAACTATAAAATGTTTCGAAATCGAAAAATGTATTTTAGATATAAACAAACTTTATTAACACATATTAAAATAATTCAAAATTTCATTTCAAACTAAATAAAAATAAGTTGGACCTGAACAAATAGAGACAGATGAAAGTAAACAAAACTGGTATTTGTGAGGGAGGAAAGGGCTGTCTGTTCATTTTGAGGGAAAAAAGGGCCCATTCTGCTTGGATCATAAACATTACTCTCGGACGTATTAATATCTTATCAGATGAATAGTACGTACGCAGCGAAACGGCTTGTTTGTCCAACGAAATTATATAGCCGAAAGGGCCTTAAATCCCTTGGCGTCGCCGCCCATCAGAAGCCGCCCTTTGTGTGGGGGATGCGAAGGGTGGGCGTCGCGAAATACCAATTCGCTCGGCAAATTGCTGAAATTTGTTTATCGCATAGTTCGAGTGCAGACGACAAAAGGGGGGAAGGACATATGCTTTCGAAACGCAAATTAGCCATTTTCAACCCCTTCGGCGCGTATCGCCACCCCGCAGCTCCCGACAACAAACAACGCACTTCCGATACGATCGACCCCAAATATCCCCCTTTCCTCTTCACGTATCCCTTATTAATTACCAACCAGATTAATATTTCATATACCCACTTTGCACTCGCTTTTTGGATAGGGGTTAAAAGCACCTGCCCCTTCGACACCCGAATTTATTCACTCATGTAAATTACAAAAAAAAATACTACCTACACCCTTCTATTAACACCAGAATATTTGCTAAATTAGAAATCAAACTAACGCTTTTATTATATAGAACTGCACACTAATCTATACTTGACAAGTAACTTCAAGTACTTGCAAACTTCACTCTTACTGAACATATTAAGTCTAATGTGTTCACTAAGTGCGAAGTCTAATAATTAAGAGACAATACTTAAAAATTACTTGAAGTCAGTAATAATATACTCTAATACAGTAGATATTATTTAATGTATTGATGAATTTGATAATTGTTCAATTTTTTTTAATTAATTAGTTAATTTTCTTTAAAAATAACTGAAATAATTAATATCACAAATATTCATATTTAATGTAAAAATTTGAATCCTTCTATTGATAATTATTTTAGAAACCAACATTAATTTCATTGTGTTAAATAGAAAGTTAATAGTTCGACTGAGCATATGTTATGAATTATTATTTTCCATACAATTTCATTTCTTGTTCAACATCCAATAACAATGGAAAAAGCTATGAAATAATAACCCATTTATAGACGTTTGTCACGTTTCTTGTTAACCTACTATTATTAACTGATATTTTATCATGAATTGGATTGTTTACATTTCTTACAATGAATATTAATCATTAATAATATTAATTGCAATAAACATACATGTTTATATTTTTTTGTTGTTTGTTGCAAAGATTCCTATTTTTTTATTTCATACTTTATAATTTGTAAAATATAAGTAAACATGTAAATTAATTTTTAATTAAGATAAAATTGTGAAAAATCTTTTTATTTTAAATTCTAATTAAAAAAAATAATTTTTCACAACTTTTTACTTTTTTTTACCAATGGTTAAAAAAATTGTCGTCTCCATTTTAAGGTAAAATATTTACAAAATAATGTTTTTATCGAAAAATTTATCAATTGTTTTCTTCAATAGATTCTAATATGTCTATTTTTATTCGATATTAAAGTTCCCGATTAATCCGGTTTCAAACAGTCCAGGATATTAGCAGAACCGATTAATTTTATACAAAAATTTAACTACTATCGACTTTAATAACAATAATTTGATTATATAATACTGTTATTTATTGAAGCTAAAATTATTTTTTATTTTCATTGTTTCAAGTTATTAATTAATTTTTATTATATAAATCTGAAAGAAACCATATTTCAATTTCATATATTATATTTATTTCTGTTCTTACAAAATCATGGACCAATTTTCATGACGAATTTCCAGTCATGTTTTTTTTTTCTGTTTTTTTTATGAGAAATCCTCGTTCGGGCGTAGATAACGAAAACGAAGGTACGGTCTGTGGGTGCGTGCGTAAAAAAAAATGGTATTTCCTTTTCCGGTCACCAGATAAGCGACCCGTCAATGGATTATACGCATAGTTCCGTCTAGGTTAGGTACACAAAAATAATAGAGGACAACCGGAACGGAACAATACCGGCGTCAATGAAAACAACGAAGGTCCTGGAAAAAAAAAGTTTGATAAACCTTGTTAACTTTCTCCGTGTTGGGACAGGTAATTTCCGTCTAGACCAGAATCCTCGACGCAGAATTAGCATAAGATAAATTTTGGTACTTTTCTTTCTTCTTCGTCTTCTGATCTATAAATAAGATTTGGATTTCTTAGGATAACGTTTTTTGTTCTAAATTTTCTAGTAAAAGTAGTAAATTTAAAACAATATTATTATAAATATCAGAATTTAAGTTTTATAAAAGCTATGTCAACTTGAAGACAAATTTTAAAATTTAATTTAAAAGAAATTGTAATGATTTATGTTTTTTTCAATTTTTTTTTCTATACTAAGAAATGAATGTACGGTGGAACCTCGCTTAACGAGCAAAATTAATTGTAAGAAAAACGAGCAACGTTTCGCATAACGAGTGACGATGAGAAGTCCCGGATTGTACGCCTCCTACATCATTTTTAAAACTTTTGTTCACATATTATGTGTATTTTTTAATATGTTTCACTATACGAGTCAAAATCCGGAAATTTAAACTTGTTAAGCGAGGTTTCATTGTACACGAAAAACACACATTGTAATTTACATCTGTTTAAAAGTAAATTACAATGGAAATTGAATGGGAAACTTTAAATGAAATAAACGCCGAGTATTAGAAAATTAAACATATGTAAATCACTGAAAATAAATAATAAAATTGTACATCTCGCAGCGAAGATAAACGCTATTTCCATATGCAAGCATAAGCATGAATGTAGTTCGTGCTCTGAAAGGGTTTTCGCTCCCCAAGGGCTCTCCGGCATTACCATTTCCTCTATTTACTTTAATCTCCACGTAGATGTCTTCCACGCAGATAAAATTAGAATATTACAAAACACAAAATACCTACACTCAAAATTAAAATGAAGATTACGTTTTTGTCCTGATGTATATTTTTTTGTTGGATTGTCGACAGGATTTTTCCGTAGACGAAGATTATGATTGAGATGACACGAACACAATTAAACGCCTTTATTAACGCCTTTACACCGAGGATAAATCGGATGTCACGCAACGGATTTTACTAATGAGACGACCGTTCATGTTCTTCGGTTCTCTTCACACTTTGTCTTCTTTTTCTTTCCTTTTGCTTGGACTTTATGTGAGGAAGAAAGGCTTGAAGAGAAGCGCAGCACGAAGAGATGTATTATATATTAAAAAAAAGGGAGGAAGGAAGAAGGCAGACATAGCACGTGTTCTTCATTAAACCAATTATTTGGAGACATGCTATTACAATCATATAGCATTTCACACTTCATTAAATAAAAAAAACTTTAGAAGAATTCAGTGATGATGTATTTTCATGTAATTGACCAATCAATTATGATTTTTTTCCTATTTACTTATATAATGAAGAAACAAAACTTGCATGAACATAATTTATTTTTCAGTAATTTTAACATGAATATTCCGTTATTAATTTATGATAAAATTGTATTAAAAAATAAATTTGATGAGAAAACCATCTTTGAAAAGATTTTATTACAATTTTATAGCTTTTTAATTTAAAAAAATTGTTACAAGTTGTTATTAAATTAATGATTAAAACAGTATTTTGAATATACGCTATAGCGATTATATAAGAGTTATGCTAAATAAATATTTTCAAACATATATTTACTATAATTTCAAAATGATTTTTTTTTTTCAAAATTTATAAAAATACAATGAGACAAACATTGAACATTTTCAAAATTTCTCTTAAAATTATACAATAAATTAAGTGAATACATAGAATTATGTAACAATTAAATAAAAACTTATGATTTATTAAAAAAAAATATTTCAGTTTCTTCAAAAAAAATGAAATACATTATAAAATGTATATTTTCTATACTTTCTTCCTTATTATATTTGTAATATTGAATGCAAAGTTTATGGTAAATAAATAAATTTAACTTTGCATAGTTTTTCAGTGATTTTAATTTGATTATTGTGATTATTTTGTTTGATAAATGAATCTAATATTAATGCGACGACATGAAAAAAAGATTGATATTTGTAGATGTCTGTGAAAAGTGAATTGAAATTTGTACAATGGATGATGGAAAAGCGTGGAATCGTATAATCCAGCAACGGACATTTGCTTTCAACGATTCCACATGGAGATGAGCAGGTGATTCGTCCGAAGGGAATGCCAGTATTATAATGAAGACGGCATATTCATAGGACGGAATCGGATGGAATTAATCGCTGGATAACATTTCAATTCGCAGTGAATTGCGTAACGGTGCGCGCGTTACGTGCTGCTGAATAGCGGACGGTCCCAATGGAGAAACGTGTCCAAGAATGAACTCTGCCACTCATCGAATTCCCATATTATTTATTACACAATTTATTCTCATTCCTACTTTTTTTTTTTTGTCCTCCATCGACGCCAGTGCTAATACCCAATGGTCACGAGTTAAACCATATCGAAGATAAAGAAGCTTAAATAATTGTCTTTCTTACAAATTTTTGCTTTCAAAAAACAGGCAAAATATGAAAAGGGTAATTTTGCGCACGTTTCTTGAAGGATGACCATATTTTCCGGTGGTTCATAAAAGCACTTAACTTTTTCTTTCCTGGATGGTTGGGACCTGAGTCAATGGGATTAACCTTCAAAATTGGATTCAGGTTTATGGCTATTGCATTCTTATGCAGATAGGTCCCAATTTTAATATCGTTCATCATCCTGAATGGATGCGAGCATTTGCATGCACAAAACACTCAGATCGTGTCCACCGATGCGTGCACACAAATTAAGTAATTCCCTGGCAATTGTTTTCGCTAGTTACGTAATTGGTGACGGTCTACTAATTTCTCTTGTTTATTTTTTTTTTGTTGTTTTTTTAACAACCGTTCATTACTACAAGATTTTTCGTCATTCGCAACTTCGTGCATTGATAATGAATTATTTATAAGATATTAATTAATTTATATCATTATTTAAAAAAAATATATGTGACGTACATCAGTGTAAATGTCATTTAGCTGTCATATTTAAATATGACACATGTCATTGTCAATAGTAGTTGATTTGTTAGTTTCTTTTACAACCTTTACGAAAAGCTGTTCATTTCCACGATATTTTTCCTTATTTACATCTTTCCGCCCAATGTTATTCAATTTATATGATTATTTAAAAAAATGATATGTAACGTACATGTGTCAAGTGTAAATGTCATTCAGCTGTCATATTTAAATATGACAGATGCCATTATCAATAGTAGTTGATTTGTTAGTTTCTTCTACAACTTTTACGAAAAGCTGTTCATATCCACGATATTTTTCCTTATTTACATTTTTCCGCCCAATGTTATTCAATTTATATGATTATTTAAAAAAATGATATGTGACGTACATGTGTCAAGTGTAAATGTCATTCAGCTGTCATATTTAAATATGATAGATGTCATTGTCAATAGTAGTTGATTTGATAGTTTCTTTTACAACATTTACAAAAAGCTGCTCATTTCTATAATATTTTTCCTCATTTACATCTTCGTGCATTGATAATAAATTATTTATAAGAAATTAATTAATTAATTAATTTAATTTTATTCAATTTATATGATTATTTAAAAAAAAAGATATGTGACGTACATGTGTCAAGTGAAAATGTCATTCAGCTGTCATATTTAAATATGATAGATGTAATTGTCAATAGTAGTTGATTTGTTAGTTTCTTTTACAACATTTACGAAAAGCTGCTCATTTCCATGATAGTTTCCTCATTTACATCTTCGTGCATTGATAATAAATTATTTATGAGAAATTAATTAAATAATTGAATTTAATTTGTATCTGTAATGCTTTACGCAAAAAATGACATGTGACGTACATGTGTCAAGTATAAATGTCAGTTAACTGTCAAATTTAGTTTGTAAATATTAAACTGTCATTTTTACAAAGTAAATTTAACAGTTTATGACTTGGTGTTAATGCAGCTTTATAGAACAAATATAAAATGTCTTATATAACTTTAATTTATTTCTTTTAAACAATAGTTGTTACACTAATCGTGACTCAATGATCTGTAATTGCGGTTCTTAAGATCTCCATTGAATGATAACATAAACGAGCAGAAAACCATTTAATTATCATTATTAACTTAACTTAATTCGATAATGTTTCTTATCCTATTTACTTGCTTTACAAAAATAAAGTAAGAATTGAGCAACGCACGAATTCGTCGAAAACCACTTCAAGCAGTTTAAAAATACTAAAAAATAAATACTACAAAAAAAAATTGCGAGGATGATGGTTTACAGCGCCAGTAAACTGAAGAAAAAAAACGAAGCGTTCGAGTGTTTATTGGTTCTTCAGGGATAGGGACATTTTTATGGCATTCCCAGAAGACCGTCTGGCATTCGTTTTCCTCTCCTCTTTTTATATTTCGGTCGCCTCCGCAGACGTCTTTCAGAGGAAACAGAGAGCCCCGAAAAGCGAAAGATTTACCGTCATGCGAAACGGGATCATGTGCGTAAATAAATACTCATATTTTTCAAGGCACATCCCTCAAGAAACAGTCGATGCTTTCCTATTATGCACAAGAGCAGACACTGTCTCCTTCAGTGGTTATCGTCTGCCAACGATAAAAGCTGGAGTCTGTGGATGATAGTACGCGCAAATATTTGGTTCTGCTTAGCCACCAAAGATGTGAACAAATTGAAGAAAAGGTTTTTCTTAAACATCCTCGACCCGATGACAGATTGGTATTACGCAAGAGGTCCGCTTAGGTAGCTTATTTATGTAAAGCGGTCTTCCCACAGCGAATCCCCACCCTTATTCGAGAACTGAGCAAACCGTTTTTGGGTCTTCGGATGTTTGTTTAGGTCGGACGATGATCCTTCGATTCCTCTTGTTCTGGTCATGCCTTTTTTCTCGATTGCCTCAATAAAGAAATTAACTAAAATAAACTCCAGTTTCGAGTGCGCGTTCGAGTGCAATTCAGCCAATTCAGTGAGGGTGATTTATTGTCCACTTGCATCCCCCATACGCAATGGGAAAATCCCACACGTTTCATTGAAAAAAAAACGAAGACAGAATGTTTTATTTATATAAAGAGAGATGAGGAAACGTCCTATTGTGTCGAGTGGAGAATCTAGATCAAATATAAATAAGTGAAGAGATTGAGCGCAAATAAAGAGAAGCGATGATAGTTGTAAACCAGTATTAGCTCAGAATATCACAAAATCAGGAAATGATTTTGTTCTATTATTAATTCATGTTTACTAATAGTTTCTTAATACTAAAATTACTAATTAATTTTTGAAACCAAACTAATCAAGAAATAACTTTTAAAAACTGAACTAGATATAAATTTGTGAATGGAAATATTGATATTTCTTTGAAAACAACGATGATAAACATACTTTGCATTTAATTATGGCATCACTTCCAAGAGCTAATTCCGTACACTTGTTTACTTGTTATCCTCACGACGATTGTGTTTATTCGCTTTTTTTCCTCACTTCGCATCGCCTCGCGAGAATCGAAATATTAATTCTCAATGTTAATGAGCAAATGCAATACAATCACGTATGACGAAGCGCGTCATGTTTTTACACCTAAGCGAACAGAGGACCTTGAAAATAGATGATTCAGGTATGCGAGGATACAAATTATAATTGAGAAATAGGAGGATGTATCATAATAAATGCAAATCAAATTTAGAGAATGTCTGTCTCACATTGTTTCCGTTTGAATAATTCAATTAAAAAAATATATTTAGTGTACACGAAAAGTTAATCAATTGTTTGTAGTTTTACTGCGTAGTTTTTTATCAGTTTCTTAGTTTGACATATAATGACAGCTGTCATTACGTAACCCACAGGTTGAGAACTGTTGATCTATCAAATTTTTCATTGAATAGTTATGTAGTTTATACGAAAATTTAAGATATTTTATATCCAAAAAAACTAAACATATTTTTTTTTCTAATGTAAGAAACAAGAAACTAAAATATTTAAGAAAGTATCCGGAAATTTAAAATTTGAAAGTAAAATGCAATTTGTAAAAAAAAAATATAGTGAAGATGCTTGTAATCTCAGAGATTGCGAGGTCAAACTACAAACGTGTAGCTTCTATTATATATTTTTTATTATTAGTTTTGAGATTTCGAATTTCATTTTAGAATTTTCACTTTTTTGAATAATTCATAATTGTTTTAAAAAAATAAAAAATACCTATTTTTTGTACTTTTGTAGTGAAACTGTTTGGAAGAATATGAATAATAAGGTCAATAGTTTATAAATTCCATGGAGTGATGCGCGATAACGTATAGTTATGAAATACGACGTTGAAATTAATGCAAGGAACAGGAACGAAGAGCATCTGCTTCTCGTGTCTCTAGTTTTTATGTATATACATTTTTTGTACCTAGAAAATGACTCCGATCTAATTAAAAAAATAAGAAACAAGTCTTTTCTGCTGTCTCCTATAAATCATTTGGAAATTTGGAATATTTCTTGTATATTTAAATATTTAGTTTAAATACTTTTAGTAACGGAAAATTTTAAATCTGGAATAAGAGTTTAAAGTATCTTTAGTTTTTATATGTATTTCTTTTAGCTCTGTTATAAATCATTAAGAAATTTGAAATATTTCAAATATATGTAAAATCATGTAATTATTCAAAAAATTTATAATTTTTGTATAATAAAAATATTCTAAATTTTAAGTGTAAAAAAATTTCCTTTAAAAACTTTGAAAAATCAATCTAAGAAATAGGGGTTTAAAATGTTCAGGTAACTGAATAATAGGGTGACATCTAGGTGGAAAACGCTGAATTTATTGAAATTTGATTTGTAATTTATTTAAGATGGAAACAAATTATTGTTCATATTGGAAAAATTGTTTTTGTATTTGAATTCAATTTATTTCGCAATGCATTTGCTTTGTAATTGTTTATAATTCAATGAAAGTTGGAATTTAACACTACTTACATCACAGGTGATGTGTGTTTATAAACATCGCTGTTATTCAATGTAATAATTTGTAATAGCAATGTTAGTAGAAACAAATACAAGGCTGCGTTGACCAAAGCATTACAAACAAACGCAACAGATTTGAATCAATCTTCATATTTGTTAGAAAAAATAATATTTTGTTCACGAACAAACTTTAAACATTCTTTATTAATTTTGCATATTTTTATAAAAATTTAAATCTTTGTTTTAAACCATTAAAATTGTTGTTTTTCTACGATTATAGTATTAATTGTTATTAATAACTTTAATTCGATGAATCAGCAAATGAATAATATCTTGATTGATAATAAGCAATGAATTTGTCAAAACATTTGCAAATATCAGAGATAATAACAAGAAAACTTTCAATGGAAAATGCAAAACTCGCGGAAGCGAGAAATGCGGATAAGTAAACATGGCTTAATGAAAACAAGCGATTCATCATCGATATGAGGAAGAGCTAAGGAACAACTTTCCGTGGATTTTCAATCGTTTTGCTTTTTTTCTTTTGCTACGGTAAATGTGTCTTCAATGGATTGAGAGCAAATAAACGCTCGAAGATGGGTTTAATTAATCGATTAGGCCGGTATTGAAAAGACCTGAAGAAGAAGTGTTTAAAATGCGCCTCGAGGAATGTTGATGGGTTTGGTGATGGGCCGTAATCGCCCGAAGCGGTCCTGATCCTTGCTACTGCAGTTACGTCGAGTGCGCGTGTGTATGTGAGGGTGTGTGTGTGTAGTATTGTTGGTAAGGTACGAAGTGGTGGGGATGGCGAACCGAGTCGTCCTCATCAACGCTAGAAGCTCTTCAGTTCAGCACAGAAACTGGTAGAGCGAACGTGCCTCCTCCTCTCTCTTTATACACCCACGCAACAACCAATCCGCACTCCCACGCAAACAAACACAGCATTTGTTGCAACAGTAGTCCCATCACCTTGGTTACAAAACATACGAATTAAATCGATAGCAAGAAAAGTGGTTCGGGTCAGTGGTAGTACTATTTAGATAGAAGCTTTTCGAACAAAGTATTTTTTACCAAGTGCTTCTCTCAGTGATCGTTTTACCGGAAGTTTTTTTTACCTCCAATTGGAGAGGGATGTGCCTTTAAAGTTTAGCAACTTATTGCGAAGGACTAAACGCGACGACGACATACAGGATGAAAGGATTCGGATTGATTTCGACGGTCATCCTCGTCGTTTCCGTCATCGGTGGGAACCGAGGACTGGAAATGAAGAACGGAGCCTACGAGGATTTCGTGGTCACGGTCTCTGAGTCCGTGCCGGTTACCGATTGCGAAGAGATCCTCAACAATCTCGAGGTGAGTTCAGAAAATCTGAAGGAAGCGATAAAAGCATAGCTTTTATCGATTCTTAATAGCCCGTACGACAAATCGTCTCCCAATCTGTAATTGACCTGAACCAGTTTGGTATTACCATCATCAATTAGTAAAGGATCGATCCCGTTTAACACCTGTGCTACCACTTACGCACCTTCTCAAATGGATCCACTTTAAACACAAAATGTGTGAGAATTCTTTAAGTTTTCAATACTCTGTTATACGCAAACACATATCGACATAAAGGTATTTTTGTACTCGAAACATACGCGAATCGAATACTTAAACGCTCGATCACCGATGCAATTCGCAACAATACAAATTTATTTGAATTTACATCATTTTTTATATTGGAAATGCTTTTAAAATAAAAATTGAAAACTCAACTATCCAAAGATTTTGTTGCATTATATTTCGCTGATTCTTCGTTTAAGTAATAAAAACAACTGCTTTTATTACTTAAACGAAGCATTTTACAAGAAGCTTCATCAGCAAGTTATTCAATAAATACGTTTAGTTCAAGTAGAATTTAAATTTAAAATAATTTCAATTTAAAAATTACAAACATTTTTATTAATTTTTAAAATTGTTTAATAAAAGATTTTGTAATATAAATGACTGTACGAAATAGTTTTAATTTTGAAAGAATCGAAAGTTAATATAAAATTGCGCTTGACAAAAATAGTTGCGGTTGAATTGATCGATGATCACCGATGATGCACAATTTGCAACAATAGCTTGTCCTTCGGAAGATTCCGCGTTACATCATAGTTTTAAACAGAGAATAAAAAGAGAAGGTTTCTGGTATCCTCGAGATTTGATTAAAGCATTTCATTTCTGAATCTGCTGTTGCTTGTTTTTATTGTTGTTGTTCTACTCGAATTAAAGAGAAACCAATTTCACAGTGATGACTTTCATCATCGATTCCGTTGCGGTCGCTTATAAATAATTAAAAAAAAAACAACAAAATTGTTCGATTCATCGTCCTTATTTCCGATTTTTCGGCGTTTGCGGCAAGAAGTAAATGGGTCGGAGGAGGAAGAGGCGAAGAAATCCATCGTCGTTGTCGTCCCGGTATGGTCTTTCATAGTGGACTTTCACGAAACCGTTAAGGCGTTTTTACCGATGCGTAAAGCGTGTCATCGTGATTCCAAGAGGCTCGCGCCCGTTGAATCCTAATGGGTTCTTCTTCTGCTATGACCGGGACGATCCACCTCGGGTCATAGTGCGAAGAAGAAGGCTCCTCTCCGCTTTGTTTCGGGGCTCGGCAATAAGAATGTGCTTCGTTGATGCTGAGGCGCTCACCTTTCTCGACACAGCCTGTAATCATAGCGAAGCGTGAGAAAATCATACAGAGGAGTACACATCTGAAGAGCAGACGGAGAAGAGGAGTTCCTCTTCTCGGTAGAGTCGTGACGCGCTAAAAACCGTACACATACACTACAGCACAGCACCTACTCAACCTTTTCTCTTCGAAAGACTAATTACCAACGCGCATCTTCTTGACGTTCACCTCTTATTACTAAAAGCTCACCTTTTAATTTATACTCCGATCATCGATAATATACAGCTCTTACGCAACCTCTAACCCTAACTGAAGCCCTCATCTCCTTCCAAAATTGATTGGGAAACTAACCTCCACGGAGATGCCTCCATTATTTGCGTAACACACTTCGACGCGCTTTCACGTTTCGGCATCCTCTATTCATCAATTGGCACACCTCAAATAAATAAACACGGAAAAGAAAGAGAGATTATTCATAGCCAATTCCAGCTAAACCTCATTACGAATACAATTTAACGTCGCAAGATATTTGCATATTGGAATAAACCCATTTTCGTAGAACATGATGTGTTTTATTGTAACAGATTTTTAACCATTTCTGGATTGAGTTTAATGCCGTTGCCATCCAAGGCTTCGAACGTACTTGGCCTCATCCAAATAAACACAGAAGTGGAGAGAAAAATAAAAGGAGACCGCGCAAGAACAACAAGCAAAAAAGGTTTAATCTAAACGTGGAAATTGTTTTATGAATTGATTTCTTAAATAAATATTAGGGGAATGATAAATACGAGCTGCGATTGCGTAAACATTTTGTTGAGACGTAAACATTTGAGCAACGGGAGCAGCTGTCGTCTCCCGAAGAGATAAAATTTGCAACTTTGTAATTCTCGCTATAATTTCGAAGCCGAGGCAAAAGATGCTGCTACACATTAAATATGTCGCTAATTGCATGAGATCACCGTTCCGTAACAAGAAAAACAAACAACGGAATACCCACCGTGCTTTTACGTCAGATCGGTAACAATGCTTTGATAATAAGTGTGTTGGAAGCAAATTGGTTACTAATCCTCGGACACGGACGATTATAACTATGTTGTTATCAGAAAGCGAACTGCTGCTGCAAGAAGTAAACGAGATTTATGTCGGTGTAGTTGATAATTCGGACGTTGTAATCTGTAGTAAGATGCATTAATAACGGATAATTAATGGCGCAATCCTATAAATACCAAAGACATGAACAATAAGCGTTTCTGTGGCCGAGCTGATAATCCCGAAGAGCGAACGACCTCTTTCTGTGGTCTCTTAATATTTCGAAATTCCAAAAGAAAAATATATTACCCAACTTGTTCCGAAGATTAGGCAGAACAAATTAGTGCTCCTTATCAAGTTGGATGCATAAGCGTATTCAAATCCACTTGATACGATTACGAAATGGAAGAAGAAAAAAAAAACAACTAAAAAATAATAAAATAAAGGAAGAAATATATGAAAAGCCCGAGGAGATTACTTTAAGCGGCTTTCAGAAATTGGAATCTGAAGAGGGCAGATGATCTGCGAGCATCTCACGATCTTCACTGGAAACGTGCGGCCTCAATTATTTCGGAACGATTTTTGTGTGATGCACGAGAAGAGTGCATTTTCAGCTTTATTTTGCTTATTCTTCATCCTTTTTTTTTTATTTCGTTCATTTTTTTAATCCTTCTTCTCTGGCTTGCAATGGTAAATGCCAAGGTTCGTGCATCTTCCACGGGATAATCGGTTATAAAAGAGAAAGGCGACTCATCCCACTATGTAAATGCAATTACACGCTCCTAAAAGGTCGGCAGTTGTAAGTGCTGCTACGAGAATCATCTTCCGTTATTAGCGTTAACAGTGTTTGTTTGTAGCGAAGAGCTTTCGCTCTTATCACACGACCACTTCAAATGCGGGTCTGATACCTTTATCAAATGGAAAATACACATTTCCAACTCGTTGCGTTGATGATAATTTTGTTGAGCGCTATGTGGAAGATGCGAGCATATGGCTTGGGGAAGAGACGGAAGGAATGCCTACAAGAGAGGTTCGCACATGGCGCGTAAAGCGAACCCGATGACATCTTTTAAACCGTTCTAAATTTATAAGTCTTCATATAAATACCATCCATCGGGAGAAGTAAATGCGAACAAAAAAAAACTGTGAGATGAAAATGTAAACCTATATATCGCGTTTCCATCAAAACCGTAGACCAGATGACGGGAGCTGCTGCTGCTAATTTTAATTAGTATTTTTAGTCCGGTCGCAATCTCTGCTGCGGCTGAAAGCTTTTCCGATATTAAAAAAATCGTCGACGAGGAACCCCCCTTTTACTTCCGCTGCAAACACTTTGACCGTCACGCTTTGGTGCATCCAAACCTACAATTGCCACGCACCGTAACTATTTCTGTTTTAATCTTGTACATTACAACAAAAAAACAGAAAGAAAACAGTAACTCACAGTGTGCAATGTATGCGAGTGGTATATAAATAAATTCGATTAGGCGTTGTAATTCAAGCCGGTAGGAAATCCGATGCGGGAGGAGCGAAGAAGAAACCTGGTGTTTCTAAAATCAATATTAGCATGAACCGGCTTATTTTCTTTTATTCTTTTTTAAATTTTCATATTCATAAATGCTAAGCTTTCTTTGCTTGCATTGTTTTCATTATAAAAGAGAAAATAATCAACGCGCATAAAATGTGTTTGTGTATATGTGCATGGGGTCATGGTGTAAACTTAACTGTACTCCGCGCGAAGAGATGCTGAGGAGACAGGTTTTCCAAAGACGTTTCTCTATTAATCGCTTGTTTTAAGCGCACAAACATCACCTTTGACGCAAACAAGAATTTTTCTTTCATGCAAGATTTAAAGTCCTGATTTCTTCTTTGTATGTTATTAGGTAAAATGAATTGTATTAATGGATTTTTTCTCTCTTTCTTTTGCAGGCAACCCTTACAAGTGCATCGAAATACCTGTTTTCCGCCCTCGACAGCCGCGCCTTTATTCGTTCGGCCACAGTGCTGCTTCCGGCTACCTGGCCCGACACTTGCGTGCCCTCCACGAAATGGGTCACTTCCGGTTCCGGCGAGACCAGCGATGTGACGGTCCAAGCTACCGGTCCGACTCGAGGACGCCTCTGGACACAACAATCTGCAGGATGCGGCATGAACGGCGATCAGATTTATCTGGGCTACGAAGCACTGGAGCAGAAGGACGATTCTCTGGGTATGTGGTTCAAAGAACAATGGAAGTTGGACATTGTTATTAATTTTATTCGCTTTCATTTGCAGCACGTTCTTTGGTGAAGGAGTTCGCGATGTACCGTTACGGCGTGTTCGAGGAGCAAGGATACTTCAACGATCCGATCTATCCGATCTGCTACAACGACGACTCCTCTCAAACCCTCAAAGTCAGCGGCTGCTCCGACCTCCCCATCTCCGACAATGGGTTAGTACAGAGAACCTTTCATTCTCTAGATTTGCGTACTAATTGTAATTGTTTTTTTTTTATAGAATTTGTGATGGATCTTCTAAGGATTACAACACCACCAAGATGGTCGACGAGAGGGCTAGGGTATCAATCATGTTTGCTCCAGAAGCCGAATCAGTTTCTCTATTCTGCGACACATTCAATCACGATTCCTACGCTCCAACTAAGCATAATCTGATGTGCGAGAGGAAAAGCACCTCCGAGGTGATCTTCAACCATTCGGACTTCTCCAGCGAGAACTTGGCTAATCACAGCAACAGCTACATCATAAACACCACGCCGCTGATCAACTACAAGAGACACAACATCACGCGCTTCGTGCTCGTCATAGAGAACTCCAAAGATATGGTGCAACGCGAATCCTGGGACTTTTTACGCAAAGCCATCAGGAAGTGGTCTTTTGAATTACCCGAAAACGTCGAAGCTGGATTGGTCATGACGAACGGAAGCGGTGCCACCAAGTTCTTAAATTTAGTCCAGATGAAACTGAACAACCGTGATCTATTCTCTTCCGCTATTCCGTACAATCCAATTGATTCCTCTCAAACGCCGTGTCTGCATTGCGGGATTAAAGAGGCGGTGGATATGCTGAATGCACAGAAATCGCCGGCTAGTAACGTTATCATCGTGATCGCACCAGGCATGAACTGGAACAACAATTTGAAAATTGCCACCGGGGAAGCGGCGGATGCGAAGATCAGGATTACTACCATCAATTATCCGGATTTGATACGCGACCAAAGCCTGGATTCACTCGCAAAATCCACTGGCGGTATATCGTACACTGTCATCGAAAACAAAGTCAACGTTGACAACAGCTTGCTGACAACGTATTTCCAGTTATCGAACGTACTCTACAATATAATCGAGAATTACTGCGATGACAATCTACCAATGGAAATACACAGAAGGGAGATCCGCAACGACAGGAATTCGATAACTGGAAGCTTTGTGTTGGATGAGAACATGGGCGAACCGGCCAGTCTGAAACTTTATACTCATAACAACGCCCGTCCGATGATCAAGAATTTGGTGTTGACCAGTCCAAGTCAAGAGGTTTTTAGCAGATACAGCGACAGCCAACTGACGTACAACGTTATGACTATCATTGCAAACATCTCCGAACCAGGCACCTGGACATACACCATCGAGCCGTACCCAGGAAATCCTCAACCACACATTCTTCAAGTGATGGCCACACCGAAATCAAAATTCGCAAAGATAGTACGCGCTCGATTCTGGACTTCTCCTAAAGCACCGTTGATCCTTTACGCCGAAATCAAACACGGAGATTACCCGGTTATGGGAGCGAAAGTGGAGGTGCTGGTCACCAAATCCGAAACGAATGGAACTATTATTTACAATGAAACCTTTGAACTTTTGGACACTGGAAGCGGAGATCCTGACATCACTAAAGGCGATGGTATTTATACAAGATACTTCAGCGCAACAGCAGGAGGCCCCGGACTTTACACATTCCAAGTTACAACCAGCGACAATGGAAACACCGCATACAGTTGGATGGAATCTTCAAGCAACGAAGGTAATAAACATATAATTTAAATCCAATTAACTGAGTATTAACGTTTTTTTTCTTATTTTGATTATAGAAGGAAAACCTTGTTGCGGCAGCACCATTCGCACTTCAAACGTCGAAACCATCAACCCGTTCCAACGCGTTTTACCTCCCAAAACTCTGGAAATTACGAGCCAGGATATTTTGGCTGCCAGCCAGGCCAACGTCGGTCGCATCGGAGATTTAAAAGTGCAAGTCGTTCCGGAAGATATGAAGGCTCGTCTATCCTGGACTTCCCCCGACATGGGTGGCCACAACGTCGCCAGATACGAAGTAAAGTACGCTTATTCTCTGAAGGACATCGTAGATGGTTTCGATACCGCAGCTATTGTTTGGGAAAAGAACCGTCAGCCGCTTTCCATCTTACCACCAGGGTCTGATACTCCCTTCACCATCGATATGTCTAACGAGAACGAGCTGTTGGATAAACCATTGTACTTTGCTGTTAGGGCTTATGCTCACGCAGATTCTAAACCTGGTGCAATCTCAAATTGGGTCCGTGTCTTGGTTCCATCTCCACCACCACCACCAACCGTTCCAACCAGTTTCACCACAAACGAATCCTCTTGGCCTTTCCAAGTTAACACTGGTATTTCCGAAAACACAGGACCAAGTATTTCGAAGAGCATGAGCTTCGGCATCGAGATTATCTTACCCATCGTTATCGGAATTATTTTCTTGATAATCATTCTCATCCTGTACTGTTACTTCTGCGTTGTTAAGAGGAAAGAAAGGAACGACCACAAATCGCAAAAGACTGACAAACTGAATTCGACTATTACCATCGTGCCTTCATCTCCAGCAAATATGCCCATAAATAACCAAGAGACTTACGCCGACGATTATCCAGATCACCACGCTGTTGGCATTCCGGTTAATAACTACGCGTACGAGGATGAGCCAAAGAAGAGGTATTCTCTGGTCCAGCAACAAGAGCAGCAGCTGATTGAAGAACTGAAGCAACAGCAGATCCAAAGAGACCAAATGAACGGAACGCCGAACAATTATGGAGCGTTGAGCGTCATCTCCAGCAACACTCTTCAACGTGGACACACCCTGAGTCCGTACAATTCATGGAGCGCCACACAGCTGCTCCACGAGCACGAACGTAGGCAGAGTCCGATGGAACATATGCTTCTTCAAGATGAACAACATCAGGATGCTCTATCACAGCTCGAACACATGTCCATCCATTTACCGCCCCAGCAAATTCCCCCAGAGCATTACATGCAAGGACACGTCCCACCACCAGTTCCTCCACTACCAGCCTTCAACCAGAACGGATACCCAGTGAACTACCAAATCTACGGCGTTCAGCAACCTCCTCAGCAACAACCAATCTATCAAACGATGCAACGCACCAACGAGACCATCATCACAGCTGCAGCTCCATTCAATCCCAGTCTTCAGGGATCCATGAGCTCCGTCAACAGCGGCGAGAAGAAGAGGCGAAACGTGACGATGGTCTAACATTACGTTTACGTTTCCGTCGACGAAACTTACTCAACTTATGTGTGACCTAAGGAGTAACTTATACAAATATCGTATCGATAATGATGACTAGTCATTGGATTCTAATTAATACTTAATTGATCAGAGAGCCAGTTCTTCGCATAATTACGCAGTTGTTAAATAAGACTGAAGATTTTTTTGTAATAAGTAATACGAGAGAGGACGTGCTTAATCATCTTGTAATATAAATATTTTTAAAAAGTTTTGTACATATTTAGAAGTTAATACGATGTATGTTTATTGAACGTAGATTAAGCTACTGTATATAAATCGATTTTATTTAAAATTTGTATAACAAATAAATGAAATAATCATTATTAATTATCTACTTTTTTTTTCCAATACCAACATTTCGCAAAATTAATATTATATAATAATAAGTGTCAATGCATTTGTATAACAAACAAAAACGTTATTGGAATAATACGTTTTAAACCTTCTCGTCACCATTTTTCTCTTCAACTTTCTTGATTTTGATGTTGTTGAATTGATCTTGGATTTCATCGAAGGTTTTACCTTTCGTCTCTGGTAACGCTAAAAGCACGAAAATTCCTCCAGCCACGCAGAAACCTGCGTAAATCCAGAAGATCGTGTACATACCGAAAGCTTGTTTCACCGGATTGAAAATCTTCGAGACTATGAATCCAAAGAAGGCACCTAAACACGAGGCTAAAGATACCGCAACTCCTTTCACGTTATCAGCAAACATCTCTCCTAGAAGAACGAATGGTAAATTCAAGATACCGAAGTTGCTCATCAAGAGGAAAAGGACCAATGCAGTGACCGGTAACCATCCCAGAGATTGAATATCCTCAGAATGTAAGTAATCTTGCAAGTAGAAGTACACTCCCTCTGATATTAAAGCGACAGCGCAACCAAAGGCTGATATTACAAGCATCGGTTTCCTGCCCAGCTTATCAACTATCAGAAACGCAAGAATACTTGCAGGTATTTGCACTGCACCAAAGATGATGCTCGAGTATTTAGGCTCCAAACTACTTTCTGATGAAGCGATGATATCTTGCATGTAGGAATCAATAGCAGCAGCGCCGCTCATCTGCTGCACCATTTTTAAACCAAGCATCAACAAGATGATCTTTCTGTGCTGCTTCTTTGTTAGGAACTCAACGAAACCAACACTTTCCTCATCCTTTTTTAGAGTAGTTTCAATTTCAAGCATTCTCTTCTCGATCTGAGATTCCTCCACGTTCTTAGCCGCCAATCGGTATAAAGCTTTCTTTGCATCATCCGGTTTACCGATCTTCATTAGGTGATAGGGTGATTCAGGCATAAAGGAGAAAGTTGAAAGAAATACTATAGGAATTGCGGCGCAAATCGAACTTATTACTGTGTAAGACACGAATGGTCCTACTGAGAGAACTATGAGAGAGCCTACAATCTTCATTAAATTGATGAATGTACCAAGTTTTCCTCTGATATCAGTATCTGCTATTTCGCCATTGTAAATTGAGCACGACTAAAAATTAAATAATTAAATTTCTTTTAATGTTAGTACTTCTAAAGCACTTACAGCTGTGATCATCGGAATACCAAAACCTGCAATTAATCTAGCTAAAAACAAGTACCACTTATCATTTGCAAAGATTATTAAAAACCAGGGAAAGAACAGAAATAGTCCGGAAATTTGCAATGTCCTTTTCCTTCCAATCTTCCACAGAAGTAACGCAACGAATGGTGGAGCTGGGAGTGCCGCCAGTAACAATACAGAGACCATCCAAGAAGCTTCCTCCTACAATTATAAACAACATATATATTTTTTTTTAAATTACAAATAAATAACTTACATCAGTCATGGTCACTCCAATTGGCGAATTTTCGCTGATCAGGTCATCTAAAATCGGTGATGGCCAATTCATGTAGATAGTTCCAGACATCACCCCAGTCGTGGCTAACAACAATAATTCCTTTTAGTTGTTTTTACAATATACACATCATTTCTTAAATTTAATTTACCAGTGAATGCAGACAAATACTGCATGTACCTAATATTGTCGAACATCTCTAACTCAATGCAACAACACTTGTGAATGATTTTAACGCATATGCTCTCACTCAATATATTGCCATGTCCGTTAATTTTTGCCAATAGATTAGATTGTGGACATTATCCAGTCCATACCGTTGAAAAATTAGAGATCAAACGTGAGAAAGATCATTATCATGCAGATGCTCAAATAACAATTACTGTATTATTCTTATTATTTGCCTTAAGTGCTTTGGATCACAAACACGTTTTCAGAACGAATTATGTTCGCAAAGCAAAGTATCATTTAGCTATGAAGATCAAAGATGTAAATATTGTTTTAAATCAGATTATATCCACTTAAATATCAATATTCAATCTCGTTTAAATTCCTTAGATAATGATTTAGTATCTTATTTTTTAACAAAATATCGAAATGTTTTGCAGTACAGGAAACAAAATATTTTTACATAAAACAATTCAATTTAAATTAAAATCGTTGAAAGAATGAAAAATATATTATTGTTTTGTATCAGTTTTATATACAATTTTCAAAATAAACATTATCGATAAATCAGACAGTGAATTAATTGATAATAATCAAAGATTACTAAATGGAATTCCAATTGAAATTATCAAATACTATTATATAGTTATTTATATAATACATAATAAATAGACTTAACTTTGAGAGATTTGTTTTTATATATATGTATGTATTTATGTATATTTTTTGTTTTAATTTATTTATTTTGAATACTAATGAAATATGATTTCAATTAATTTGATTAGATTTGTTTAAACAGTGCTGAATTTCTTCCAAAGTCTTGCTTTTAGTTTCAGGCAGACAAATGGAAACAAAAATTGTGCCAGCTACGCAAAATTCTGCGTAAATCCAAAATATCATAACAAGAAAGGCAAGGAAAATGGCAAAGCAAATACCAGCCGTCATAGCAATTCCTTTGACGTTGGAAGGATAAATTTCTCCGATAATGACGAATGGTTGTTTGATCCGATGTTGTTGGCAATTATAAACAAAACCATTATTGTTGTCGGAAGCCATGACAAGAACGACACGTCTTCATATTTGTAATCTTGTAGGAAGAAGTAAATGCCCTCAGATATTAGAACAATGGCGCTAGCAATACCAGATATAATGAACACTGGCTTCCTTCCTACTCTGTCTATTAACAATATAGCTAAAATGAAAAAAAATATTAATTTAGCAATCTATTTATTTTTAGGTTGTTTTTATTACCTGCTGGGAATTCGTCTGCACCGAAAATGATGCTGGAATATTCAGCTGAAAGACTGCTTCCAGTCGCTGAGATGATGTTCTGTTAATAGGCTTTAACGGCCATGTAACCGCTTATCTGCTGTATTGTCTTGATACCGATGGTAATCAGGATGAGTTTCCGGAACTGCTTTCCCCTGAAGAACTCTTTCAAGCTTAAACTATTTTCAGTTACGATGCTGTTCTCGATGTCCAGCAGCTTTTTCTCTATCACATCGCTATCCTGCTAACAACACAGCAGCTAATATCTTCAGCACTTTTCGAGCTTCGTCCTTTGTATATAAACTTCTATATAAACAAATTCTAATAAAATTCCACAATATACTATTTTGATTCTACAATTTTAATACTATATCTAAAATTGTTTATTTGTACTACAATCAAACATTACACGAAGATTATTAGGACGTTTTTTTTTAAATCTACATTCACTTAACTTCCAATATTCAATCTTGTTTGAATTCCTTAGATAATGTTAATAATTTGTAGAAAATATATTTTTAATATGTGTTTTTGTCGAGTAATTATATAAATCGTAAAGAAAATTCAAATGAAACATTGAATGTTTATTTTAGTATACATATAAATTATAGATAAACTTATTTTGAATTAGTACATAAATGAGAATTACTACTTTAATATAAAGCACAATGTAAAAATATACTAATGTAATACGTTTATAATAAAATGCATTTCAGATCTAAATTTTATGGATGTTGGAAGATTTTGATTTGTTTATACACTGCTGGATTTCATCTAAAGTCTTGCCTTTAGTTTCAGGCAAACAAATGGAAACAAAAATCGCACCAGCTACGCAGAATCCTGCGTAAATCCAGAAAATCGTGTAGATGCCCCAAGCTTCTGAGACTGGTGCGAAGAACTTGGTAACCAGAAAGGCAAGGATATTAGCGTAACAAGTTCCAACCGTCACAGCAATTCCTTTGATGTTGGAAGGATACAGTTCTCCGATGAGGACGTAAGGTAAGTTGATTATACCCAAGTTACTGGCGATTATGAACAAGACAATTGCCGTTGTCGGAAGCCATGACAAGTACGAGACGTCTTCCTTATTGTAGTCTTGGAGAAAAAAGTAAGTGCCTTCAGATATTAGTGCTATTGCGCTTGCAATGCACGACGTGATTAACATTGGCTTTCTTCCAGCTCTGTCTATTAAACTGGTTGTCAATATAGCTGTAATGAGAAAATATTAATTTGGCAAATTTATTATTATTGTGTCTTTAATACCTGCTGGGATTTCGACTGCGCCGAAAATGATGCTGGAATATTTAGCTGGAAGACTGCTTCCAGTCGACGAGATGATGGGTTGCAAATAGGATTTAACGGCCATGTAACCGCTCATCTGCTGCATGGTCTTTATACCAATGGTAATCAGGATGAGTTTCCGGAACTGCTTTCCCATGAAAAACTCCTTCAAACTTAATATATTTTCATTTATAATGCTATCCTCGATATTCAACAGCTTTTTCTCTATCACGCTGCTATCCGTGGTGTTAGCAGCAAATATCATTAGCGCTTTTCGGGCTTCGTCTTTTTTACCAGTCTTTATGAGGTAGTACGGTGATTCCGGGACAAATGCGAAGGTTATTGCTAAAAGCAACGGGAAAACCGCACAGAGTATTCCTAGTGATACGTAAGATACGAAAGGTCCAATGCCCAGTACTAAGCAATTGGCTATGACCTTCAGCCAGCTGAAAGTGGTGCCCAGTTTTCCTCGAATATCCGGATCGGACATTTCTCCATTATAAATGGATACAGTCTAAAATAGGTTTTTTTTAAATTATTACTCTTTTTTGTTTGGTGGTACTCACCGCTAAAGCCATAGTTGTTCCAGCGCCTCCAATGAATCTAGCTATGTATAGGAACCACACATTTTGCGCGAAAATGATCAATAACCACGGAAGGAAGAGTAACACCGATGAAATCAAAACAGTTGGTTTCCTGCCAAGTTTGTCGAGCATTAGCGAAAGGATTGGAGCTACTGAAATACCAGCTAATACATATATAGACACCACCCATGATAGCTCCTCCTAAAACTTGTTACGTTAGCCTGTCACTACCAAATGTTAGTATATTATAGTACACTGCTTAAGGGCTTCCCAATTGGCGAATCACCAGTTTGTAATAAAACTATAGCTGGTGAAGACCATGCAGTGTATGCAGTTATAGCCATGGTCGAGGTAGAACCTGAAATTATATCAGTTAAATTTCAACCAGATTACAGAGATGGCAATGGTAATACCGGCCATGGCGGCTGCCACCTGCATGTACCGAGTATTCTTCAACGATTCTAGCATTTCGGAAGCAGCACAAACTTTGAAAATGTTCTGTCTCGATTTTTGTTTATAAGCAAGCATAGATAAGATTTACGTTTATAAATAACATCAATGCAAGGAAATGTTTATATTGTTGTTATTATACCGAAAAAGGGACACAAATATACAATGAAGTGGGCTTATTTGTTGTGTAGTCATTCATCGAAAATCGATTTATAATGTTAATCGTGTCGAGGTCCAATTAATTAACGGCGATTTTGATCGTCGTAAAAAGATAGTAATCTAGGTATGTCACACTTATCGACATCGGTAAGTTCTGCGCAATGTTTTTTTTTTTTTGCAATTAGAACCCAATCAGGTTCCAAATTCCAGCAAACATTACCGAGCAATTTTTATATAAAAAATATTTGTATTTATTTGTTATGTTCCTTTTACACATTCCATGTAAAACGATGTAATTTCCTGTTGTATCTGGATTTATATCTTTAGTCAATTGTGCTCAGCAGAGATTGCGAACAATTAAAATAGTCATCTAACTCTTCCAAATAATACTTTTTTTTCATTGAAAATCTATTTTAAAGCGACGACCACTTCACGAAACTAGTACAGATTAAATTTCGACAAGTTTCGATGTAATCACATTATTTGAATAAAACAATTAAATACAACTTAATTTTATAGACCCAATGTCTAATAATATTTCACAATAAACTATACAATTAATACATTTAATTTTAGGTATTATCTTCAAAATTGATTATTTGTAGTTTAAAAAAAAACTTTATTACATTGATCTTGAAATAATAGTCAGTGGCGCATCATGACTTTGCGAGACCCTAAACGCAAACTGATTTTGAGGCCTATTGAACCTAGGATCTAAGTTACGTAATTTTCGTGTAATTAAGAAAGAACGTGAAAAGTCGTCGGATATCAACTAAACAGCAATTTTTAAGATAATCCTATTTTCCTATTTCTACACCTCATAGCAGACGACTCGACGACAGCACGAAGATGCCAATAGTTTAGTTGGAAAGGTGAGGTATTCAGCTTTAAATTGTATAGTCAATGATGTACTTATCTCAACAAATTGAATTGAGAATGAAAATAAAATGTTCAATTTCGATAACTTATAGTAGATGTACTGACCAAACCGCAATACCGGCAGTTAGCTCATTGAAAAGGTTATAGTTTTGTCTTTAATTTGCGTATTCGATGGTTTAATTAGCACGAGTGGTAATCGATTAATTTAAAAAAAACGTGAAGGAAGGTGTTGCAAAAAATAGTTAAATAAATAGTTATATAAATAGTTATATTTCATATATATTAGAAAATTTTAATTTACTGTTTTAAAGAATAATTCTTTCGCTTTCGTTTGCTATAACATACAATTAGTTTTGGTCAATTAATAATAAAGTTATTAAGCTTTAATGAGTTGGATTTTTTCGCGAATCAAAACGCAAGTCGACCCCCCTCCCTTGATTCTCGAAAATGCCAGAAAATTTCGATTTACATTAAGAGACTATGAGTAGTGAGGAGGTATCTAAGCTTCTAGCATCGGTCGTTTCTGATTGGTTGTAATTTGAAATTTACGTGTGAGAGCGAATTGTCATGTCGCAAGTTAAATTTAAAGGTTTTTATTGGATTTCCTGTTTATGCTACATTGGCCTGAATGCAAACTTAATGAACAACATGCTCCATTGCTTCCTTCTTCTATTTCTCTTCAGGAAAGTACTAATGGAACATGTAATCATCTATCACTAAAGTTTGTATTTAGAAAACATACAATTCTTCTTAAACTCCTTTTACAATAAACATACTGAATCAGTGTCTTCATATAAGAATGTGCATTAATCGTTAATAGACATAAGGTAAATAGTCAACTTGTAACAATCATTGGTACATTTTTTATTATTTTAGGTTGAGCTGATAGCAACAAACCTCTAATGTATAGTTGATGACCTCAAGTTCTCCAGAAAGTGGAAAGCATTCTTTACTAGCAGTTTTCATTTGCAAATAGTGGAAACCTTAACTGCTGAATGTGACCAAAAATGAACTATGAAATATGAACCTTGTAGTACCCATGATTCTATTGTTGCTTTGTACATGATCATTAGAGACTGCATAACATTTCTAAATGCTAGATTCATTGAAAATACTGGAAAAAAAAATTTTCTTCAAATCCCCAGATACAAGTATTTTATATAACTATCTATATTTTCACTTATTTTAATCTCTGTATATTGTAGATCAACATTCATGTTTAAGGTGCTTACGAAAATATAGGCCATTTTCGAAAACGTTGTTTTCCAAATTATCTAATACCAAAGTTTGATAATTAATTGTGACGAAGCTATGGTAGCTACAAACCGGTATTTACACTCATATTAATCTCTCTATATTCAACATTAGATCAACATTAATGTCCAAAACTCTTCTGAAATTTGGTGTATACGAAAATACAGGACATTTTCGAAGACGTTATTTTCCCAACTCATTTGTCTAATACCAAAGTTTGTTAATCAATTATGAAGACACCATTGCAGCTACAAATTAATATTTGCGCTCATTTTAATCCCTGTATATTCAAGATCAACATCAATGTATAACATTCTTCTGGGAGCTAATTTTTACGAAAATACAGGTCTAAGACGTTGTTTTTCTATTTGTCATTAAAGTTTATATGTATGTTTGGTTGCCTGTACTTTAGGAGCAAAATGAATATTCTTTTTTTGTGATAGTATCATCTGTTAGCAGTATTTCAAAGGTCTTAGTTCGGGCATTTTGGCGCTGCATAAAATCCACTTTAAAACCGTTCTAATTTAAATAAACAAACAGCGATTTTGAAGAAAATCCTAGATAATAATCATATAAATGTAATAGTGTACCTAATTACAATAATATTTTTGGGATAATCAATCAATTCGCAACAGCAATAAAACTGGAACTATCATTATAAAAACTTCTAATTTGAGAAATAAGTAAATTTTAAAAAGTATATTTCTTATTTATTTATTCATAAAACAATTTATAAGATAATACATTACACATATATTACATCAATATATTTATTTCAGTAGCTATATGAATGTAGAAAGTAGTAAAAAATATACATATATAACTAAAATGTTTTAAAATAAGAAATCATAAAATAGTCACAGCTTTTTTCCACAGAGATGAGCACGAAACATGTTTCAATCAATAAAATATGTAAAATTAATAACAAAAATAAAAATTCTTCTACGACGACTATAACAAATGAAGAATGAATGTCAATTCGACAATGTAACAAACATTTATCTTCATCTAATAAACATAAATCCGTCAGAATCCTTATTAGTCCATCCAAGGTTTCGTTAAATCGTCGATAACTTCTATCGGAATTTCCGACTCCCTTTGCATCAGATTTTTTCTGAAGCTAGTGACAACTTCATCATGTTCACCAAATATCGAAACCAGTATACTCTCTTTCGTAATAATCTTCTTTGGTGTTACTTTTGTTATTATTTCTGGTTTCACTTCATCGTTAATCTCTTCCAAGATTACCTCGTCTTCATCGGAGAAATCGTCGGATAGAAGTGGGGAAAACGGGAATAAATTTTGTAATTGTTCGAAAGGTTTACTCTTCTTATTGCTCATTTGTTTTTCTTTCGTTTCATTCAAATCTGTTCTTGACTCCTTGACTTTGTTCAAACATTTATCATTGTCCTCTTTAATCTCGAGCGACGAATCGAAATCTAATGGAGATAACTCTATGCATTCGAACAGTTCAGGGATACCTTTCAAAACCACCTTGTTATTCGCATCTTTGTTCTCAGAGCGTTTGACCTCAGGTTCGGCTTCTTTGAATGCGATAACCTCATCAGATGAATCAAAAATATCTTCATCTTGTTTCGCGTTATCCTCGGGCGCAGTCTCGAAAAAGTCTTTTACATCTAAAAGATTTTCTGTTTCTTCAACATCGCGATGTTCAACCTCTTTTGGGGGCGAACCCTCTCCAAAGAATTGTTTTATATCACCAAGTATAACTTTCAAATGACGTTTCTCATCAAATTCCTCCTGACTTCCAAATTCTTCCTCAAATTTCCTTTTGGACGATTGCTGCAATTTCGCGAAATCCTCCTCAAAATCCTCCTTGATACATTTGTGTAACTTATCGTGATAGTGCGCAATATCAGATGCGTGTCTCTTTAATCCCAGGGCTGGTTTCGATATTTTCTTGATTTCATCCAAAGTCCAATTGTTCGAAAACTCGTCAATAATCGTTTCATCGATGAAATCAACTAATTTTAAGTTACTTTCGTTCTGCGAGAAAGCATTACGTTTTTTGCTAGTCGATGCGATTTCTTCGGTATTCTTAACTGATTTACGTTTCTTCGCCTTCTTTTCTGCTTCAGTTTCCTGCGAAATTATATTGTTTTCTTCGCACCATTTGCGAATTGCATTTTTTCTCTTCACCAACTCCTCATCTGATGGTTTGGTGAAACCAAAAATCCATGTCAATCTCATCCATGTATCTGTATATGGTTCAACCAATTGAGATAACATTTCAGAGTCCTCCCTGAAATAAGAAAATCTTTGTAGAGAACGAATGATCATATACGAAAAAAAAACATACTTAGCGAAATCTGCAAATGGTACAGCTTTGCTAGGATCTACCCATTTCAACATTTTCCACAGTAATTTCTGATCACGATTTTTCTAAAAGAAATGAAATAAATTATATTTGAAGGCTAATTATACCACAAACTTACATATGGATTAATGGAAGTTAAGCCAATAGTGTAAAAACAAGTAAGTTTATTCATTACTCTTGATGTGATAACTGTATCCAAGTTCTCAACACAAATGAGGAAGAAATCATTTTCAGTGTAGTCTTGTAAATATTTTAAATCTCTCTCCAGCACCAAAATTACTTTCTTTTCTTGTTGTGCAAATAAATTGTGAGCATCTGAAACAAAATATTCATGTATTTTAAATCTTACATTCATAGGAGAATACTCACTGTGTTGTGTTAACTGAAAAACTTTTAATTTAGAGTATAATTTCAAGTAATAGAGCCATGTAAACCAGTTATCATTATGGCAAATAATTAATGAAGGTATATCATGATCTTTGGAAATGGAACAAAGCAATGCAGCCACTGGCATCTCAAAAATCATATCTTCACTGAGATTGAGAATAGCCCCATGCTGTTTTTTGCTAAAGGTATCAAATAAAAATCTGAGTGCAGGAAAATGGTATGGTTCAAAATGCATGACAACATCTTCTGGTACAAAATAAATGTTCTTGTCATAAGTATGAGACAAAATCATATCTCCACAATTGGGGTCCATGGCTGCACTGAGGGATAACAGAGGATACACTAAATGTTGAATTGATTGAACCGTGAGACAATGTACAAAGCCATTATTAAAAAGTATAAGATTTTCAAGTAGAAGAAGGCCATAAACACTGAGAAGCTTGTCTTGTAGAAATCACCATCTCTTTCCAAGTATCCGTGCATTTTAAACATTTACATCATTTCTGAATGCAACACCCACAGGAAAACAAACATCAGCTGTACCAAAGTCTAAATCTAGGTGTGACCCAGGGGGGTGTGACCGGTCGAAAACATTATCGATCTGCCAATATGTCATTCTAGTGATCTTGTGTATATTTGGTTGCAGTTGATTTCTAAGAAAAAAAATATAAATTATTACTGTATGTTGATATAAACTAAAATATTAATTTAAAATACATGTAATTACTATTTTTAAACAAAAAAGTTAAAGTTATTTAATAAAATTAACATATTTTAAAAATTGGTATACATTGTAGACTCATCTTAATAATAGTCTACAATTACAGCTGAAAATTATTAATTTATCAATAAAAAGTTAAGAAATCGTTTCGTAAAGCGAGATCTCATTTGCGTTATTTATTTATTTTTTGTGATAGTAAAATTTGAAAGAAAATCAATCCCAACTTTTGTTTTCAAAATTTGTTTTTTGGCAAAAATAACTATTGATATATATAATATAATTCTGTTCTATTACACAAATTTCTTAATATTTATTAAATTTAGATAGGAAATAAAGATACGTTTAGTATATCAATTATGTTAGAGAATCTATTATTTTCTGTTTTAATTTCCTAGTTATCAAAGAACTTAATGGATTTTTGTATTGAAAATGTTGAATATGACTCATTATATGAATTAAACAAGACGTGATAATTGTTAACAAGTTTTGTAAATTTGCATACGGTATAAATAAAACTAACACTATGATTTTAAAAATATTCATTCAATTCATTTTTCTCTGTTACTGCCTTCTTTTTGTTAGTTTTAGGTTTTACAATATCTCTTGTTTGTCTTGTCGGCATTACAAACTAAACAAAGCTACATCAACATAGACATAAAACAATCAAAACCAAAAGAAAAAAAAATAAACATAGTTGCTTTTCTGTCAGTACAGGTCTTTCTTCTTTTCGTCTTCGCCACCTTAGACAACTGCAATATCATCAAAGATATTTAGATTTCATCTTTTATACAATATATATATACTCAAATATTAAAATACATAGGCAGTTTTTATATATTTAAATTTTAATAATATAAATATTATATATTTCACTTAAAAATAAAAAAAAGGATTGCTACTACAAAAATTCTCTATGTTAAGATATTACAATTGATATAAAAGTCCTCTGTAGGGCATTTTTGTAGTGGCAAAAAAAAATAAATAGAAAGGAAAGAAGAACCAAAAAAAAATACACAGCTCTCAATATCAATCAGACGGTGGTGGGCGCAATCACTCGCAAAGACAGTCGTCTTTAGTTATAATTAGGCCTTCACAGTCCTTGTCCTTAGTCACATTCTGGTTGGCCTGGTCGTTTTCGAATTCGACAAAGTCGTCGAAAAGACTAGGCCATGCCTCGTTGTCGTCGTACGAGCTGAGATCGTCGCCAACGGTGTCGGAGAAGTTCAAGAACATGTTCCAGGTGTCCTTGGGAATTCCCCTATACTGTTCGTGTTTCTTGAGGAAGTTCAGCCAACGATCGAGGATAGGCGGTTCGCGCACTGTGAACACCAATCGCCAAAGTATCATTGCCACATCCATGGGCAGGATACGTTGGCCCTCCGCCGAATCCAAACCGAACTTGAATGTGAACCTGTAGAGATTCTTGAAGGATTCATCGTTACGCTCCACTTCGACCACGACCTCCGGCAATCGAGCTTGAAGGCTCTTTATGGAATCCGCGCGTAACTTCTTCATACCAGTCACAAACTCCTCACGCGTAAACCTACACATCTGTGCTGCTTCCAGCTTCCACGCCAGCAGCAGCACTTTGAACTCATCCGGAGACACTTGAAGGTCCTTGCACAATTGCTCAATACCATCAGCTAATATGCAATCATCCTCATCTTTGTACACATCAAACAAGGCATTCAACTTAACATCAGATGGTTTACTATCTGACAAACCCATGGGTGCTGATTTTGATTGACCCCTTCTCTGGTAAAACCTTATAGCTGCAGCTGGTGCACTATCAGACAATTGTGAAGAAGACAGATGATTGCCGTTGCTCAGCAGAGACTGCTCAGCTAGAGATACTTCTGCAACAGTGGGATTCAGCTGAACAACTGTAGCTGTGTATGGATGAGCTTCAGGCATTTCTAAAATTACATATTGTAAACATAGTAATTACAACCATCCAATATAGAGCATACCCTCTTTAGTGGCAGGTGGAGTATCGTTCTCGAGGGCCGTGGGACTGGGCTCCTTGAAGCAAGTTAAACAATTGCCCATTTGAGGGCCTCAGACTAATCCAACCCACTATTCGCGGAGATGCACAGGGTCCCACTAGCATTGCCCCAGTGCAAAATTCTCAAATGTCACTGCAAATTGTATGTAATTAATGATGGTAATGCACTAAAAATAGAACCCTTACAGTTGAATTGCATGTGTTGTGCAGCCAATCAACTGATCCGTCCACAACACGACAAAAAAGAAACAAAAGAATGAACCAAAAGAAAAACAAACTTTTGTCGTCTCGTCTCTGCTAATGCCACTGATATGTTATCATTTTTATCATTGAAATTTTTCCTGAGATAATGCGGTTCTGTGACTATTTGTAGTTTCCTAACGGTGCTACCGAATCGTCAACACCACTAATAGGTCGATCAATCCATTTGGAAAATGGAAATTCATTGGAAAACTTTCAGAATCATTTGACAAAACTACTCACAGCTGATCACACCACATCTGGGATCTGGGGTATTATTTATTTTTACCATCAAAGGTGCCAACTCTTCATTCAACTATCTATAATCCCGTAGATGGCGCCTAATTGTTAATTTAAAATGTGTAGGTATTCATGTTTATCAATGGTATTAAATTATTAATGAATTCCAATTGGATTGGATTAAATATACTTAGGAATACGTTTTCTTCTTAGTTATGGAAGGCTTTTCAAGATGTTAGGCTCAATTTCATTTTCAAATAAAGAAATAGTAAAGTATTATATAAATTATTGAATTTCATTAACTTACATCAACATACCATTGTTTATTAATATAATTTGAAATATAAACAAATGTATCTGTTGTCTTTAATTAGAATTGTCAAGAATTGTCAAGAGTTGTCTCTAGATTTATACATTTGCAGAAACACAAGATGAGCTATTACAGTACGGAACAATCGAAGATCAATTTCGTTCCAAATACAAGCGATTCGGAGTTCATGATCTTCGAGACGTTAGAACCGAGACCGAGTTTTATGTATACGACGCCCAAAATTCTAGCACCTGTTCATTGCTTCGACTACCAAATTCATGCCTTCGATATTGAAAGTACTTAAAGTTCTATATAAAAAATCTCGTAACTTTATTCCGTATCTTTTCATAGTCCTTAAGGAAGAATGGAAGGACGAGAGTTACACAAAACCTCGTGATTTTATCAGTCTGAAGATGAACGAGTTGGAGAAGACAGGATATTTAACGGATCGTTTAGTAGAAGTTTGCTCTGCAAAATTGGAAAGATCAGCCTTGCCCGGACAATTCATACTTAGCTATTGCAATATATCAAGAAAAGTAAAGATTAGTATTTCAAAATTTATAATTTTAAACACTTCTGTTTTCTCATTAGAATTTGGTGAACATAGACATTTTACGATACCATCAACATCTTCAATACTTGAACTTGTGTCGAAACGAACTGTATTCATTAAGCGCTCTAAGCTATCTCCATTTCTTAAAGTACTTAGATGTCTCGCATAACATAATAAGTGATTTATTGGATTTTAAACCACCACTGAACTTAATTTACGTAAATTTCTCGCATAACACTATAGAAAAGTTGCCGGATTTAACAGACTTTTGGTCTCTGGTCTATTTGGATGTCTCTCACAACGATATTTCCGTCATTGAAGGTTTAAAAAATTTAAAGTAAAATCTCTACTTGATTTATCCTACCCAAAATACATTATCTTGCACTTTCAGGTATTTAAATTACCTTGATTTATCCTACAACGCTATCAAATGTTTATCCAATTTGCCTGAGCGTAATTTGGAGAGGCTATGTATTGATCACAATTTAATTTCAAATTACACAGACGACATCTTCGGGGTGTACAGTTTGGTGCATGTATCTGTAGCGCATAATCGGTTGAGTTCGTTGAAGATGTTCGAAAGGATGACGCAACTGGAAACTTTGAACTTGCAAAAAAATGACATTGTAGATCTGATCGAATTGGCGAGCTTTAAGAAGCTTTCACATCTTCACAAATTGACGTTGAAAGGAAATCCGATTTGCAAGAGAACTAAATATAGGGAAATCTGTATCTACTTGGCGCCTTGTCTGAAGGTTTTGGATGAGGAAGTAATCGAAGTCAACGAGAAAGGATTCGTGGACTATTTATACACAAATTCGATGGTACGCGACGCTGGTTACGATCATGCTATGATGGAGATATTGTATCAATTGAACGTCCCTACTATAAACTCTTCGGTGGTTCCCGGTTACCAAAACCTAGCTTCTATTATAGTTTTGGTAGGACCATCCGGATCTAAAAAGAAAGCTGTTATTATGAATCTAGTTGAAAAGTTTCCAAAGTAATTGCAATACTATTTGCTTTTTATTTTATTATACTCATCTTTTTGAAGGTTTTTAAGAGTTGGGATAAGCTACACCACTCGTCCCAGATGCGACCACGAGGTCGACGGAAAAGATTACTTCTTTGTATCTGACGAGACTTACGAGCAGTTATTGCACGACGGAAAACTACTTTGTTCCACTTTGAAATACGGACACCATTTTGGAATTGGTAAATTTTTAAACATATTAAAATATATAAATGTATTTCCAATTATATTGAAGGCTACGATGAATTTAGCAAGATTTCAGAGCAGGCCGGAATCTTGATCTTCAACTGTGACGTGACTTGTGCGTTGCAGATTAGATCAAAGTTTCTTAATTGCAAACTGATTTTGGCCTTACCAAAAGATCCTGAAGTGCATAGAAATTGGTTAAGAGATAAGTTTTCTTGTGCACCGTGGATGGCCAGGTAGCTTCAACATCAATGATATCAATTAGTTAAGTAATAAGATTATCATTGACAGTTATATAAACGCTTTTATACTCAAGTATAAATCTATGAAGAGGAGTAAGATTGAAGATTTCGAAATGCAATTCTGCGCTTCTATAGTGGAAGATCTTCTAAAATTCTTGGATCAACCGTAAATAATAATCTCTGTCAACCTTATGTTCTTCAATGATTTTATTTTGTTGTTAAGATCGCCGGGTGAGACAAAAATTGAAAACGAGCAAGAGGAAAGTAATCATTTTGATCTGGAGGAAGATGAGGAGGAGTCAATATATGCGCATGAGGAAAAATTGCCTGGAGAAGAGCCTAAAGTAATAATTGATGATTTGGAAGAGATCTACTGTCCAAAATCTGTTAACACTTTAGGAAGCATGAGCAAAAGCCTAACGCAAACTGAAGCCAGGTGAATTTGTTTATATTAAAATTATTTATTCAACAATTATTTTTTTGTAGCAAAATGATTCCAATTTTGCGCACGAGCACAGAGAGATCCGTTAGTATGCATCATCATGAATCCAAATCAAATAAATGCTATTGAAATTTTAGATGAATTCATCTTTCTCCGTTTCCTTTTCGTCGATGTCCACTGAGCCGAACCAAAGTAGTTTAGAGCGTCAAAAACAAATTGAGGAGACATCCAAATGCGAAAATATTGAAGCGGCCGGATCATCCTCGAGTACAAAGAAGAAAATTTGTTTCGTTGATGATAAAAATGAAGATAAAAAAGGACCTCAGTACATTGCAGATGCAATGGCACCTTCTATATCCGAAATTAACGATATGCTCGTTACTTCCGAATACTTCAAGAAAACCGGGGCAAGTTCTCTAGTCGGTAAAAACGCTAGAGCCTATTTCGAATACCTGATCTGTGCAGAAAAGAGCAATCAAAGTAATATTATTATTAATTATTATAATCAAATAATTATGTTAAAGTTGTAATTTAGATTTCACGGACGACTGCGAAGTCTGCATGGATTTCTTTATGGAAGAGCAAATGCAGAAAAGAGATGTATACCTTCAGATGTATTTATTTAATCCAGGCTTGTATTTTGCTATTGTAAGTAGATGTTTATGCATATTTAAAGCATGTTTGAAGCTTATACTTGTTTCAGATTTACACGGACGACTTCGATGAAGCTATTCAAAAGATGCACAGCGTTTTAAAAACGTGCGTTGAAATGCAACGAAAGTATCACGATGAGGAACCGAAAGTCGTGCAGCATGGCTCATGCCCGGAAATATTGGATGCTAAAATTAAGCAGTTATATGCAATGCTTAAGTAAAATAACAATTGTTAATAATTCATAAACTTTTTATTAAAGCTATATGTTTTGTATATATCTGAAATGAAGAGAAACTAAATAATACAGAAGTTTTGGAAACACTGGTAGTTATACATTTTAATACATAGGCAACCATATATACGTTTATTAGGTTATTGATAATTTATAAGTAGGTTGTATATATTGTTAATCTAAAGTAATAAAAGTAATATTCTTAAAGTAAAAATATTAAATTTAGCAACTTTTAAATGAATAGATAATTTATTCAATATGTTGGTATTACTGTTCAGTAGATTAATTGTCAAAAGTTGTTTTCAGTTGTTTTTTTATGGTTGTTGTTGTGTCTGCTATTCTGTAGATATGTAATGTAGTTGATCGTAAATTCTTTAATTTTTCTTTAAGTTTAGTTGTGCAATTTCTGAAAGTGCAAGATTAGTTAATACTAAAGATGGCAAGTGCAGAACAAATTGGTCTGAACAAAACATGGGATCTGTCTTTGTACGAGATGCGTAGGGCTCCGCAGGAAGCAATAGTGGATAACACAGAAATAGCGGTGTCTCCAAGAAGCCTGCACAGTGAGCTCATGTGCCCAATCTGCCTTGACATGCTCAAGAAAACAATGACAACAAAAGAGTGCCTTCACAGATTCTGCTCAGAATGCATTATAACTGCACTGAGATCTGGTAACAAAGAGTGCCCAACATGTAGGAAGAAGTTAGTTTCAAAGAGATCCTTGAGACCAGATCCAAACTTTGATCTGCTCATCTCTAAGATCTATCCAAGCCGTGATGAATATGAAGCTCACCAAGAGAGAGTGCTGGCCAATATAAACAAAAATCACTCACAAGCTGCCTTGGTCAATTCAATCAATGAAGGGATGAAGTTGCAATCAGCTAATAGAAACAGATCTAAAAAAGGCAATGATGATCAAAGCAGTTCAGCAACAGTAACTTCTGAAACAAATCCTTCAGAGAATGTAATATTCTTTGTAGATGTCATTAATCATTTGTTAATTGATTTTATAATTTATAGCAAGGTTCTTCAAGTACTGCACCTGCAGCAAATACAACTCAAACGAGCGCAGCGCCTTCGAATTTGATTCCTGGAAGTCCAGCGCCTTCAGGACGAAGCACTCCTTCGCAACCTCCGAGTCCGGTTTCATCCAGTGTCAGCTCAATCAGCAAAGCGGGGAAAAGGACCAAAAGCGTCTTGACCTCGGAGAAAAGCGAGGAGAGCGAATCGTCGGAACGCACAGAACAAACTGACACTGAAGGTGAAGGTGCTTCTGAGCCATTGACGATTAATGAGATTGAGTTGGTCTTCAAGCCGCATCCCACCGAGATGGCCAGCGATAATCAACTGGTGAAGGCTCTGAAGGAGAACTCAGTGAGATACATCAAGACTACGGCAAACGCAACAGTGGATCATCTGCACAAATATTTGGCGATGCGCTTGACGTTGGATTTCCATTCTCAATCGCAATTGCCGCACAATCTACTGAATTTCTGCATTTACATTTCACCATCTACTGGACAGTACGTTCAGTTGAACGGGAATCAAAACCTGGGTCAGGTTAATGACAAATTCTGGAAGGTTAACAAACCTTTGGAGATGTTTTACTCCTGGAAGAAGAGTTGAAGAGGTCCGCACATACGGAAATATATTTTTTTATGTATTAGATTATGTAAGAATTTATTTGCTAATAGTTATATAGATTTATAGCAATAAATTTTATAATACAACATTTATTTGTCTGGTTTGCGGTTATAATAAAATAACAAAAATTGTTAATTAAATATGCAATAATTAAAAAAAATATAAAATAAACCAATGAAATGTACAAATTATATAACCTGTTAATATTTATGAGAAATTAAACTGAATGATATCCTTGAAAGTCTAGTTAGATGATAAATATGCAAATTTTTATTTATTTTTTATGTCGGTAATCGCAATGCAGTTCATAGAAGTTGCTTTTATTATTAAGTAATAATTGGGCTTTCAATTATCTTCTTTATTAACCACCACTGTTCTTACTTAGTTTATGAATATCAAGGATAGTTTCCGCCATTATAATTGGAACAGTTATAAAACTTCGTTAAAGGTAATATTGATTGAAGTAGATCTTAATAATATTATGGATTTGATAACAAATTAAGTATATAATAATATTATCTTTATTGGGGAAACCCAATAAAGATAATAAAGTTTAGAACACATCAAAGTCTGCATACAGACAACATAATCTGAGTTTCTTCTAATATTGACTGTAGTTCTGAAATGCTCATTGAGCTCTGATCAAATTGTAGTTCTGAAATGTTGTTTAAATAGTTCTTTTTTGAATTACCGAAGTATTGACTAACATATGCGATAGTAGCGCCACTAACGACAATAACAGATCACTACAGTATTCTTTCACCTGTCAAGACTATTTTCAACTATTCCAATATTTAGAAGAGCGATTTTTGAAAAAAAAAAAAATACAAACTACGCAATGTAAACAACGAAACCAAGTGTACTTATATAGCATATAATTTATTAATAGGTATAGTTAACTTGTCTTCTTTTTCATGCTTTAACATCAAGTATGTTTTGTTGCAGATAGTGTTAATGCCAAACCAAAATGTGTAAGTTCAGTCAGGAAGATTTGAGGAGGTTTAACGAGCGTTTAATGAACGCCCTGCAAAACGACGAATGCCGGAAATACTTCACAGAATTTATAAATAAACAACTGCTGAAGTACAGAAGGGCATTTAAAATTTGGACCATTGTATATGACTCGAAGAGTGAGGAGCCACACATCAATGTGTTGGAAAATATGGAACTCAAAGAATTGATGGATGCGTGCAGTTATTTAGATGGCAATGAGTGTGTTGAAGAGATTGAAACTAAGTCTGTCGAGTACTTAAACAAACTGCACAGGAAGTTCATGAAATTTATCAAGACAAAGAACAATACATTGCAATCAAATTGTAGCACATCTAGTCAATAAACATCACATTCTATCACAACTATTTTACAGTCCAGAATAATATATACATTTTTGAAGGAATAAACTATTTTATGTAATGTTTTATTTTAAAATACAATAAATTTATAATATGACATTTCAATAATTTTACTTGAGACTTGTTGGTTGCATATAGTTTACTATCATAATTACTTTATATTCCATGTAGTAAAGTTGCCGCCAGATGGCTGCGCCTGGAAATTGATGAAATATTGCATAATATTACTTATATAATCATGACATTCCAAGAATCTAAAAATATCATCTTTCATGAAATAGATTTAAAAAATATATAGAAATGCCTTGTCTACAAAATATGGTTGTAAGGTTGCATACTTACCGTTTTCATTTAAGTTGTATCATAGGAGGTGAAAACCTCTAGGAATAATGATTACATAATTTATTTAATTTTATAGAAAAACACAGGATTTTGTAACTAATTCTAGTATTGAGATGAAGAAGAAACAAATTAAATTATACAGTCCATTATAATAAATACAATTCAATTCAATTTCAATACAAAATACTTTTTATTAATGCTTAATTTTGAATATACAGGAAAAATTCAAATGGAATTTCAATAATCTTTGCATTTCTTCCAATATTACTTAATACTAGTTATATATACATATAATCATGACATCGAATTTCTTAACAATTATAGTTTATTAGAGAATTTTATAATCTTCGATTTTATAGACACGTTTGCAAAAGGCAATGACTGTTTCAATATTAGAAATGCATAAAGCTTGTACATTCTTTTATTATTTTACAATTTAGGTAGAAACGTTTAAATCTCATATTCAAACAGTTGATAATATATATATTTTAGCTTTGCAAATATAGTTTATATGTAAATATTAGTTATTGAGACTATCATCATACTATGATGAGCTATAGATAATTATAATGTTGTGGATACATTAATGCATTTGTTTGACAAGGGTATCAACGGCTTCTTGGAATCCAATTTGTAGCGTAGCTGTGAGGCGGAACTAATTCCAAGCGTGGTCACATCTCATAAATTCCGTCAGCTCCACCGCCCCCTAAGTATTAATGATACTAATCACGTCTAAAACATCACCCATGGACCACACACACATAATATATTTGAGAAAAAGCAAAACTTAGAAAAATCACAAACTGATCAAAATTCTAAAACTTCTAATACAAAATCTTAATTTTTAATTTAAATTTTTATTAATATAATCAATGGTTTCTACGAAATATCTTGTTAATAAAGATTTTGATGTAATCTTGAAGTTCCATTTGAAAATATGTTTATATCAATGAAATATGCTTTTCGAATTTACTAATATCAAAGATTAAAGTGGATTTTGTTATTTTTTTTATAATTATTTCAATAGGAACTTTGTAATAATATCAAAATTGTTAAATTTATGTATATTAATCTAGTATTAATTTTTATTTTTTAATAAAAAAAACAACTGGTACATTTTCGATAAGAACTTCGTAATTATGTCAAAATCGTTATAACTTTTATTAAGAAGATTTTTCTTATAAAATATAAGGAAATTAAGAAACATGCAAATTAAAAAAAAAAACATTTTGAAGTGTAAATATAAATCATATTCTTACATTTCTATCTAAAAAAACACTGTTAAAGACGTATAATTTATAGTCATAGGCCGGAGCAAGATTTATTTTCTTTCGGACGGTTAGCTTCAAGTATTTGTCGAATGTATTGTGCATCACGTTCTCGAGTCTCACTTTGTCTTACAAATTTATCACACGTTTCATATTCAACATAATATGACAAATTGTTTTCTATAAGTTCTAATACTTGTACGCATTTGTACAATTCTTCATCTACTGATTTAGGAAATAATTGATAATACTCTTCTACTGGTGTAGATTTAATGAATTTATACTTGCACGATTCCATCTTAATAGATTATTATATAATACACTAATATTTGTGTGCTCACCTTTTATACCAATTTCTTATCATAATCTTACTTATAATCACACATAATCTATTAGTCATAGTTAATAAAAAAATAATACAAAGTACATAGTCTCATCAAAATTCGAATCAACACAAAAAAAAACAAAATTAGACATTTCCATACAATAATATAATAATAAAACAAAAAGTTTACTTTTAAAGTTATTTTTTATTTGTATCTACATTTATTAATGGCAAATTTATGTGTGTTTTTTCTGATTAATTGTTATTGTTATAAGTGTATTGGAAATTGTATACAATGGGATTTTTTTTCCATAATCTTACATATTATACTTGAGTATATGATAAACCATATATTATATATATATATATTTTTAAATAATTATGATTAAGAGATAATAGTTTACAACAGTAGCGTTCATATCAAAATTGTGTTAATTTATTAATATAAATATAGGAGCACACATCGTTAGTGTATTCAGAATTAATCCAATTAAGATGAGCGGCAAGATACGAGTAGGTAAATCGACAACAATAGAAGAGCTTAAGGAAAAATTTTCCAATTGTCCAGAAGTGTTGAAAGTCGTGGATGTCTTAAAATCTGTGAGAAACGGAGAGTCATATCAAGAAAAATGGGAAAAATGTGATTTATTGGATAAATCAAAAATTACTTATAATCGTGAACAAGATGAAAGATACATAGTACAAATACTTGACATACAATGTAATATCCTTGTTGTAATATCCAACGGTAAGAATGGTATTTTACAAGGATAGTTTTATCTTTGAATTATATTTATATTTTTTTTATACATGTTAAATAAAATTTTGTATTATTGTCTAAATTTTACACATTCAGAGCTAATAAATAATAATTATTTTTAGTTAAGTGTATTTCTATAAATTTCTATTTTATTTTCATTAAATAAAAGTTTTATAAGAAAAAAATTGCCAATGATTTATGTTATAAAAAGTCTTATATAAATATGAAGAACTTATTATTTAATTTAATTAAAAAAAAAATTGTACTGCAATAAATGGTTTGCAAAAATATCTTGATTTAAGTTATAATGACGCTGACATAATTTTGGGGTTTTCATTAAAAATGTATCATTTGTTTAATTATAAACCTACTAACATTTATTTTATTCCAAAGTTCAAAAACATTTTAAGAAATTCAATCTTTGTATTTATCAAAAAAATATTTATGTGTGCGTACATTTGCTAATTGCTATTATTTATATGAGTCATTTTTCGTATTATAATTTAACTTAGATTACAAATTAGGAATAAAATTTGTTCATAAGAGCTGTTGTTGCTGAGAATCTGTAATTTTGTTCGGAAATATAAACGTTTTACATTATAGATTAATCTAGAACCGTACTTTTTCAATACAATCTTTACAAATAACTAATACAGATTTTTATAATTTACTTAATTTCTTAAATACATGCAATGGGATTTTGTTTGTTCATTAATCTTATAAATTTTAATCATTACGATTAATTGATTTTAAATCACAAACAAATAACATTCATATCAAAATTGTGATAATTAATTATTATAAAGAAGCGCATATTATAAGTGTAATAATATAATTAAAATGAGCGATAAGTGTCAAGTAACATATAATGGTTCACCAATAAAATTTTATGATTCTTTATTTTTCCCTCCAAGAAGGCGACAAGCGTGGAAGTGCGGACGTGTTTTAGATCTTATAATGAGAAAAAAGGTCCTTCCAGGGAGAAATATAAGATGTACCAAATTTTGTCACGATTAATTGGGGATCCACAAATTGATGCAGATTACTTATGGAAAAGAGAAGAAGCATATCGAATTTCATTAATTTCTCTCTAAGAAGAATTATTTATTAAATAAAACTCATATTTGTAGAAATTTTTGGCCATACCTGAAAATATTGGAAACCGCAAAGTTTTTGGTATAAAAACTAAAAAATCTGAATAATTTGCAAAGTTTAACATTTTAAAAATTAGTTGAGCCATATCAACATTTTTTAAGAGTCTCTTGTAATATTCTATTAAGTTTATGTAAGATATTATAAGGATTTATAGTATTAATTTTATGAAGAGAATAATTACTTAAATGTTATTTTTTTGTCTCTTATAATGCACGAATGTATATTTTATTTTCTGCTTTTCTTTTTTGTTAAATACGGAATGAATGGAATCTAGTGACCGAGTGCTAAGTGTCTTTAACACTTTCTTCTGTTTGATGAGGAAAAACACGATGCGAAGGAATAGGGGTGCCCTTTTATAAGGCTTATTGAGGGATCTGTGCGTTTCGGTTGGGGCAAACCAAGGAATATCAATTTACAAACCAAACGTTTCTTCGGTGCGGCCTCGGGCCAAGTGCACATATCCACTTGTTTACATAAGTTCTTCTTCGGGTATTTGATGATGTCTGCAGGCCGTGGGCGATCCCCGACGTCTGTAGATTTTTGCGTGGTCGCATTCGTAAATACTTATAGTTTTGTCTCACATAATTCTACTCTTTGATTACATCTCTTCTCCCCTCTAATAATCCTCCTTAGATCTTTCATCATGTTACAAGATTTTTTAATTTATTTATAATAAAATTCATCAGTGCAAAACAAATAATAATACTTTAATGTTTTTAACATTTTTTTTTCAGATTTTATTCTACTGAAGTAATTTCGATGAATTTCATGAAAATTCTGCATGTATTACAAATTTCTAATAATTCTAATTTATTTCATAATATAATTAATTTCCATAATAATCTTAAAACAATAAAAATTTCAAAATTTATGCCATAAATTTGACTTAGTTATAAATGTTAACATTTTTTCTTTCTCAGATTTAATTCTACTTTGAAATTTATGAAAATTATGCTTTTCAAAACATTTTTTAAATACTCCTCCTAGATCCTCCTTAGATCTTTCATAATGTTACAAGAATTTTTAATTTATTTATAATAAAATTCATCAGTGCAAAACAAATAATAATACTTTAATGTTTTTAACATTTTTTTTTTCAGATTTTATTCTACTGAAGTAATTTCGATGAATTTCATGAAAATTCTGCATTTATTACAAATTTCTAATAATTCTAATTTATTTCATAATATAATTAATTTCCATAATAATCTTAAAACAATAAAAATTTCAAAATTTATGCCATAAATTTGACTTTGTTATAAATGTTAACATTTTTCTTTCTCAAATTTAATTCTACTTTGAAATTTATGAAAATTAATTTTCAAATACAATAATTCTATTTTTTTCCATTATAATTATTTTCATATTTTAAGCAAGTTTTATATAACATAAAACAATGAAATCATCAATATCTAATCTGATATATATTTTAAAATTAAATACAAAAAACAAATTGATTATAAATAAACTGATTTCTATTTGTTATCAAATTGTTTTATAATTTTGTTAAATGAGTAAGAGCAAATAAATTCATTCAAATAATATAATATTTCTTAGATGTAAACCATGTGATGGGTGTTAAGAAAATAAAAAACGAAATATTGTGATGGAAACGTTCAGCAATCTCCTCACATGCACGTCAACACTATTCTTTTTTTGTACCTCGTCTTCGGTAAAACCATTAGCCAGCTAAAATCACCGCAATATGTGAGGATTTCTTTGAGTGGGAAATAAGGAACACGTTTCCTTTCACCGCTTCGATAGTATGAGTTTCCTGATCCATAAATGTCTTCAGAAATATTCCCATCATCTCTCATACAAATAAAACATAGAAAAACGGTTTCTCCATTCAAAAGACGTTTTATTTCTCTTGAAAAATGTTTTTTGTAAGAAATATATAGAAATTATTTAAATTAATCAAAAAATAATTAATGTTATTCAAATTTATTTATAATACTTGTAATAATTATTTTTTTATTAAGAATTAAAATGTGTGGATTTTATAAGTAAAATTTAGAAATAATGAAGCAAATGATTTATATTTAATGTTTTTTCTTTGATTCAATTAAATTCAACTTAATTCATTAATCATTTCAAGTAGAAATAAATCATTTGTATAGAAAGAGAATATGTCTTAAATTAATTGATGCTGTGTAAATATTGTGATTCGATTAGACTTAATTCGAGTTCCATTATATTTCCACCCTCCTTCTATGTATGCATTTTTTATATGTCTTCTGCTTTGCTTTTAAATGTAGAAACTGGTTAGGTGTTTTTTAATAAACACATATGTGGGGAAGGGGGATGAGAAACCGAGGATCAAAGTGTTTGCACTGATATAAACATATTAAGGGAGGGTGTGTACCATGAATTAGGTATGACCCTAAATAAGAATGGCATGTGTGCGTGTGCCGATACACACGCCACCCTTATTCGAAAAACCCTCCACACTCATTCGGATCGAAGCGAATCAATACATTTCATATTTTTTTCCCCGCTAGCTACATACTAAATAGTAATGACCTGTTCGACTCTAACAGCATCGAATTTCAAAGAGACAAGAAAAGTACAGGCTTTTACACTTCACAAAGACACGTTCAATATTTGATGTGCAATCGAAACTAATATTTCCACATTCCACTCAAAGTGCATTTACTTTTACTACATATATTGGTAGTAAAAGTAAATGTATATTTATTATTTAATAAAATACAAATTATCTTGTAATATTGGTATGATTGTATAATGATATATTTTAATTGAAATTTAATAGTGTCAAACATTATATACATATGACAGCAATGTGTCAAATTGCGATTGAAAAGGTTGTTAGCTAATGTTTCTACATTGCATTTCCTGTTACCACAGGATATTTACTACTTAGTATAACACATTGAAATTTTTATATATTTCGAAATAGTGGTATGATTCCATAATGCTAATTGAAACATACATATCTGTCAACTGTAAAAAATGTCAAATGTCAGCTGTCAGTAAAGTGTCAAATAGCATTTTTTGTTACTATCAATATACAAAATATTTAGTACTAAGTAAAATACTTTGGAATGTTGGTAGGAGTATATAATTCTGCATCCACTTTCTGATATACTTTGAATCTACATATCTGTAAATTGTCAACATTATATATACCTGTTAGTAAACACAATGACACATTCAATATTTGATGTGCAATCGAAACTAATATTTCCATATTCCACTAAAAGTGCATTTCCTTCTACTACCAATATATGGGATATTTACTATTTAGTAAAATACAATGGTCAATAGTCAAATAGTAATGTTCTTTGTAATATTGGTATTTTAATTGAAATTTAATAGTGTCAAAAATTATATAGATATGACAGCAATGTGCCAAATTGTGATTGTTAATTTATGTTTCTATATTCCATTGAAAGTGCATTTCCTGTTATTTCAGGATATTTAATAGTATAACACATTGAAATTACTATGTATTTAGAAATACTGGTAATATTCTATAATGCTAATTGAAACATACTTATCTGTCAACTGTCAAAAATATCAACTGCCAGAAAAGTGTCAAATAGCATTTTTTTGTTACTATCAATATACAAGATATTTAGTACTAAGTAAAATACATTGGCATAATATATGGAGTTGACTTAAATATCTTTACATATGTTGGTAGGAGTATATAATGATGCATCCACATTCTGCTTTACTTTGAACCTAAATATCTGTCAATTGTCAAAATTATATATAACTATAATCAACTAAAGTGTCAATTTTAAAGTGTAGTTAACTAATACATTCCACTGAAAAAGCATTTTCAGTTACTACCAATATGCTAGATCTTTACTACTTAGAAAAATAGAATACAAATCGATATGATTTAAATATTCTTATAATGGTACGTCCACACTATGCTTTATTCGAAACATACATATGTCAAACATTATATACATATGTCAGTAAGCGTCAAATTTCATTAAATTGAGAAGTATTTTTATTTATTATAAAATATATACTAAAAATAACTTAAACTAAATAAGTTAAATGTTTACAGGTCAAACTTATTTCTTTTTAAATTATAATCAAAATAAATTTAATTAATTACATGCATAAAAAATACGATTTTCAATGATTGAACCAATAAATGAATCATATCAAAAAATAATGTGTGACATCAACATTGAGAGGTCATAAGTCAAGATTTTAGAGAGAAATTAGAATATATTCTATTAACACAGAAACCATTAAATATTCTAGAATAGACAACAAACTTGAAAGTAGGAGACTTTCTTATTTATTCGCACCGAAATTTCCAATCTCAATTACGTTTTTTTTGTATTTCTTTAATTACTCTTTTGAATTTTATGGTTGTTCGAAAATATTGATAAAATATATTAATAAAAATACTTTTATAAGATTTTTGTATTTCTTTAATTACTCAATTGAATTTTATGGTTCTTCACATTGAATTGCTAAAATATATCAATAAAATTACTTTTATAAGATTTTGAAGTAGAATAAGAAAAAAATCTTACTATTATTGTGTTACATTTTATTTTCATACAATTTATTTAATTACGACAGATGTTCAACAGATTATACATTAATTTACTAAACATTGATTAAATTTATTATTAGTTATAATAATTTTCTTAGCGAATTTCTATTGAAAGTTGATCTGATTTATCTAAGATTAATGGAAGCATTATAATTTGATTATTTTGTATTTGTAATTAAATCATTTGGAGCAGAACTTTTAATTAAATATAAAAAAAAATGTGTCTATAAGTCGATATTAATAATTTATATATAATATTATTTTTATCAAATACAAAAAATATCATTTTTTTTCTTAATTATTTAACATTACTTGATTAATTATGTAATTACATTCCCTTAAATATATCTTTTCTAATTGAAAAATAAAACTTTACTTTTTATACAATGATTTATTGTAAAAAAATCTTTCTGTCCTGTATAAAATTATTTCACTTTAAATTATTGTCGAATCATTTGAGAAAAATGAGCAATAAAATATGTTCTACTTAGTACATGAATATGAATAAAAATTCGCAATTCATAAACTTTATTTATGATTCATTCTCTATATATAAAAAAAATAAACATCTTCAGCTATAAAAGATGCAATATAGTTCAGGAGAAGAGCCCAAACAAGAATAGCCACTTATTCGTCCCACGCTCAATTTACTTTTCGTCTCAAAAAAAAGAAGGTAATGCCATCATCAGCAACAACCACGAAACAAAAAAATAAAATAAAAAAGAAGATAGAACAACGATCCCCAGTCATAAAAGTCCCAAAATCCATTCCGTCCTCCACATCTTACAAGGATTTTATGGTTGAACGGGGGAATGTCCTAATTGGAAATCTGAAACTGTGTCTTTCTTCTCCGCATTTCATTCAAACTATGTTACGAAATAATTATTATCAATTCTGTTTTATGTAAAATAACTAAAAAATGTATACATATGAACACATAACGTTCATATAAAGTTAAAGATAAACAAATTTTAATACTGTATCATCCGTTATTTTATGAAATAACTAGTTATTTTATAATGACGTAATTTTATATAATAATTGGGCAATGTTATAGTATAAAAGTTAGTTTTAAAAGAATCATGAAATTTCTTAAATATTACATATAATATCGAATTTAAAAACTTGAAAGAACACTTTATACCGAATTCATCAAATATAAGGCAATACATTTATTATAATGAAAAAATAAATATATTAGATTTAATTAGTTTTAACTTTTGATGATTGATCATATGAACATTTTGAGCTGTGTTCTTTTTGAGTTTGGCTTCGATTGACTGCAGGAAAATTGTATTTTCCAAGTTCGCCTCGATCTTCTTTTGGTTTGTTATATGGCAACACACTGGTCCTCTTTGGACCTCCCAAAAAAATATTTCGCTGAAACGAGTTCTTGGTGAGCTGGCTGCGTTTGCCGGGATGGATACTCATGTCTGCGTGTGCTCGTATGTATACGTATGTATATGTTTGTGTGTACGTGCGTGGACATGTGAAGAGACTCCTCCAGTCCTTCTATTCATTCTGAAAAGAAGTAAAAGATCGACCGACAGGCAGCTTTGGTGGCTCAACACTCGCTGGTTTTATTCGGTCTTCGGCAGTCGCGCATGCCGCACGTGGTCCCTGGTCTTCACGTTAGTTTACACACACGTTACGTTAACGTTACTTTACGAAACGCCGCACTCTTGCTTCGCTCCCTTCGTTCCATCGGGGGTGTCCGTTCAACAATTTCCTTCCACGACGATTGGCGTATTATCGCTGACCTGTGTCTGTGCATCGATCAAACCACTAAACCACAACAGCTCTTTCACGATTTTTCGCATAGGGCAGTAACTCTTCGACCATGGATAGGTGAGTCCAATACTTCAGTTTTCTCGCACATGCACATATTTTTTGTATCCTATGCGAAGCACCAGAAACAAACAATTTTCATTTCCTTAAGAATTCCACGAAATATTTGCTCTATATAGAAAAATTTTGCAAAATCTAATTAGATACATTTATTAAGTGAATATTACTGTTTCTGCATTTAACTAATTTGAAATATTTTATCGAATCTTATATAACATTAATTTACTAACATCTTTTAGTTATTATGAAAGAAATATTTGTCCACTTCATAATCTATGAAGAAAATTGAAAAATTGGACAATTATTTTTTTCACATAAAAATGCAATTATTTTGAATGGAATTTTTCTACATCATTATTAGTAACATTACAAAAGTTTCTCACAGAAAATATTTTCATAAAATTTTCTTCATATCTTTGAATGAAGTTACAAATTTTCCATTCTGATTGTTTACAATAAGGTTTCCCTATATATTTGTTCCATAAAAATATTTTTTCAACAAGACAAATATTCTTACATTTGTTTTAACTAAAATAATCTAAATTCCTAATAAACTCTAATCAAGTTATAAAATAAATCTCGAATATTTTTTCAAACCTTTTACTTTTCTTAAAGATAAAAGATTTAGTTTTAAATACCTTTTGGAATTAACTACTTCCTATGTTGAAATTTAAACAAAATTTAGTAATAAAATTTAATTAACCGAAAAAAAATAATGATGAGTTAAAAACTTATCTACTTTGAAAGTGTTTATAGTAATTACAATGGAATAAATTTTACTTATAAAAATGAAATATTTCAGATTAAAATTTAACAAAAAATTACTTATATAATTAAGTTCTAATTAGAATATTTCAATTCAATATTGTTATTATTAATTTTCCTTTTTTTTAATATCTTAGAAGTTGTACTCAATTTTGAACCTGTACTCAATTTGTCCGGTTTCAATCAGTCCGGGATATTGGATAGAATATCCGCACTATTCGAGATATTTCTGTATTTTGCTTTAAAAGAAATTCTTGTCTTTATGCAGAAGTGACAAGATGCAGACGACTTAATCGCAAATTGATTATCGGGACAGCGCAACAAGCGAATACCTTCCTTAAGCCTCTTTAATTAAGTTCTGCTCAGGAAAATGCATAATAAATTTTAATTAGTTCACTTATGAAATTATAATCTTCGCTAATTACGCGCTCGCCGTACCCAATTAGAATATTCTTAATTAAGTTTCAATAAACCTGCGCCGTAATTAATCACAACTAAATGCGGAATGATTGGAACCCCGGCGCTTTATTAATGAAAAACGATTAAATTCGAGTTCATCTCTTCGGCATTTCGAAGTGCACGATAAAGCGCAGTACGCTATTAAATGTGAAGCTTCATGAGCTATGCAGATCTTTGGAATGTTTCTAAACATTAACTGAAAATCTCTTTACTGCCTCTTGTGTATAATCAATAGAGATTTAATTTTGTACCAAACAAAATAAAAATAATTATTTCTTATTAATTAGGGAAATTTGTAATAATAAGTTTTACTTGAAGAATTAGCAAAAAAATAAACTGGAATTCTACAGTTATATATTTCTTCGAGATTTATGAAAAATTATGAAAAGTCTTTGTTGGTAATCAAATTCATATTATATTTTATATAGTTTACAATAGTTTTAAGTTTGAACACTAATTTTCCTTCCTGGTAATTAAATTTTATATTTTATCGAATGAATGGCATTTAAATGTAAACATAAAGTTTTTAACTATTTTTCTTAAAGTTTAAATAAAAAAATAAAATTTAATTTAAGAAATAGCAAGAGATTCATCCATAAATACATATAAATTGGAACCCAAGAGCTTTATGTTTCCAAAGCATATTGATATGTGCTTCTCTATAAACTTTTTTAATACCCATTAAATTCCTAGCGAAACTAAATACTAAATAATTTTTTTTGTATAGTTTTCCCTTTTTCGAAATAAATTGTAATCATAGTAGAGGAATGAAGCTCAAAACTATTTTGTCCATTTCATTTTTTTTAGAGGTCTTTGTCATGTTACATAGCATGACAACACACCCCGTAATATTTTAATGAAATCGAAATTTCCCCACGAGATATTCGGGCTGTAGATGATAAGATACGTAACATCCGTTATGCAACAGTTCGTTTCTACTTATCACGATAAAAAAAAAAACTAGGGTGTATAATCATAAGAGTCGTAACACTTCTTAACATTCAATCGTATACAATAATAGCTAAATGATTTGAATTAAAAAAATAATAATCACAACAAAGAAATTGACAACAATCTGTCAAAATTGTGATATTTCTTCAATTTATAACTGACATATAATACTGTTACCACTTGACATTTTTTAAATATATATTATATAATTTTGACATTATACTGATTTTAGTGATTTTTTATTATATAATTTTAATTGGGTGGAATTATTCAATTGTGTTGGGAGTTTCGGACTTCTCATTTGCATCACAAGAGGGTGATAATGTATGCGCGTCAGTTTCAAAATATTGTAAATTGGCTGTCAGTAACCATGGTAAGCCAACAAGTATCTTTTTAATTGGCCTCCATTGACGGCGTTTTAGGAATACTAATGTCAAATAAATTGGTTTTGTGGTAATTTTCATTCATTTTTTATTAAAATACATTTTTATGAAATATGGATTTTTTTCTTATGTAATTTTCAATTAATTATTGTTTTTTACATTAATTCTATTATTTATTAAAATTTTACATTATGTAATTTGTGAAAAATATTTGTATTTTCATAAAATGGATGAATAATAATGATAATAGTGTTACTAACATTCTAATTATTACACTTCGTGTGGCGCCAACTTTTTGTTTAATTTGGTACTTTTCAAAAGTTAAGCAATGCCTGTTCTGGACACTACCTGAAATGATGATTTGGTATGAATTATATGGAATTATAAAGTAAATTGCAACATATTTATTTAATTATTGATTTTTACATTTGCATTAATTCTATTATTTATTAAAATTTTACATTATGTAATTTGTGAAAAATATTTGTATTTTCATAAAATGGATGAATAATATTGATAATTACTAAAATTCTAATTATTACACTTCGAGTGGCGCCAATTTGTTGTTTAATTTGGTACCTTTCAAAAGTTAAGCAATGCCTGTTCTGGACACTACCTGAAATGATGATTTGGTATAAATTATATGGAATTATAAATTAAATTGTAATATATTTAATACTTACTCTCCATCAATATAAACTGTATTTCTTCAAGTATACGACGCTCTTATTTTTTAGAACCTGCTTCTTTTACTTGCAAAAATACGGTAGTTCTTATAGATCTCATTTTCAGTTGTGAATCTTATATAATTTTATCTTTAACTCTATTATCAATGTAGATGGACATAACAGAATGTTAATTATTTAAAATACAATAAAAACATAAGTGTTCAAAATTTAAAATTGAAGTAATTCCATCGTTCAATTATATAACAAGGTGGAAATGGGAATTGGTGGATATTCTGTGAACGAACGACGATGTATTTCCCATAAAGCGCTGCGAACATCCTTTCCTTTCGTGCAATCGTGTGATGTAAACCGTTCCTAAAGCGAGATCCGATTTGTTGTTCCTCTTCGGTTCGATTAAGTTGATTACCGGCAATCTCGTCCCGTTGATGATCGGTTATGAAACGTGCAGTTCGATGATTCTGTGATTGGCGTCGACCTCTTTTTAACGACGATAAGAACCTTTAATCAAGTCATCATCAATTTATTGATTTGCATGAGGGGAGGCTCTTGCGAAGCCGTCTAACGGGAACACCAATTAGATGACAAGAGGCCAATATAATTAATACTGCTGGAAACGAAAACCCTTTTCGAATGTGAATCACATGTTAAAGAAACAGCAGATATTTTACATAATTATTGTGCTGAAGTTATTTTTCTTTTCAAGAATTTATAGTAACTGTATAAAATTGATTATAACATCTAAAATTCGTGGTAAAAAATCGAATATTGAAAAATTGAGAAAAAAAAACATTTTTTTTTTAATAAATCGATAATTGTATAACATTAAAACATTTTTAAAAGAATCGAATTAATCGAAAAATTGTGAAAATAAATTCTATTTTAAAAGCCATAAGGAAACGTTTATTCGATAATTATTTAACATTTCATAATTAAAAATCGGGAAAAACAATAATTAAGAAGTCAATAATTGCTTAAATGTCAATTAATTACAAATTACTACAAGATTTTTTTTACAAAAGTTAATATTAATATAATCCATGAATAGTTATTGAAAAATCTAATAGTAATATACAAATCGAATTACAGAAATACTTTTATTATATAGTTTACAAGATTATCTTTGACTTCAGCAATATAATCTGGTAATTGCGTAACAAAATTCTAAACTATTTTCGTACTAACGGGAAGAACAGTTCTAATGACATAATATGTAGTTAATTCTGTCTTTAATCGGTACTCAAGGAAGATAATAAATCTGCATTCTTGTAAAATGACTTGAAAAGGTAAACTTTAAATACCGAATTAAATAAGTATAGTTTATTGCTTATTAAAGAATGTAAAAAAAGGGGAAATAATTGAAATCATTATTTATATAATTATTATAATCAAAATTGTTATGATTTTAAATGAAATAAATGTAGTTTACAACATATAGAAGAAATAAAAGTAGATTCAATTTACAAAATCGTTATTTTTCTAATAATTTTAATAAATTTTGTTAGTATTTGAAAAAGAATAAGTCTGTTTTCTTTGTTGATTTTATAGTAATAAATAATAATAATCTTTATTGCATTAGTCGTACAAAAAAACGTATACAGAAATAAAAAGAGGATTTCTTAAAGGATTATTTCACAGGTTTTTAGATCTAAAAAGTTGTTTATGTATTACAAGTATTTTATTAATAGCAGACAATATCATGTACATCTAATCTACAATTCAATTAATTGATAAATTATAAGAAAAATAAAATTAACTGAAATTTATTGAATTATATGATTTATAGTGTTGATAAATGTAATACATAAAAAAATACAGGGAAAACACATATGTCGCTATCTAATCTAAGAATTGTTTCAAATCAAGTATAATCATTCAATTGGAAAAGAAAATACTGAGAAAAATATAATAAATATTAACTTGAAAATTTAGTTGATTCATTTATCATCATTATTTATATAATTTTTATAAACAAAATTGTTATTATTTTAAATGAACTAAATATAGTTTTTAACTTATAGAAGAAAGAAAAGTAGATTAATTTTACAAAATCGGTACTTTTGTAATAATTTTAATAAATTTTGTTATTATTTGAAAAAAATAAATCTGTTTCTTTATTGATTTTATAGAATTTTCAATAATTTAAAGTTAAAAAATCTTACTACTTAAAATGAGCTAAAACTTATTTATTAAAGGATTTTTTAGATCTAAAAAGTTATTTATGATTAGCAGACAATTATATCATGTACATCTAATCTACAATTCAATTCATTGTTAAATTATAAGAAAAATAAAATCAATTGAAATTTGTCCAATTATATGATTTATAATTTTGATAAATGTAATACATAAATAAATACAGGGAAAACACACATGTCACTATCTAATCTAAGAATTGTTTCAAATCAAGTATAATCATTCAATTGGAAAAGAAAATAATGAGAAAAACATAATAAATATTAACTTGAAAATTTACTTGATTCATTTATCATCATTATCATCATTATTTATATAATTTTTATAATCAAAATTGTTATTATTTTAAATGTCACTAAATGTAGTTTATAACTTATAGAAGAAATAAAAGTAGAATAATTTTACAAAATTGATACTTTTGTAATAATTTTAATAAATTTTGTTATTATTTGAAAAAAAAAAATAAGTTTGTTTTCTTTATTGATTCTATAATTCTATATGTATGAGATATAGAAAGGTATGTCCTTTTTATATTGTTCTAATATAGAGATTTCTGAAGAGATTGTATCAAATCTAAGCAACTAAAGACATCCAACATTACCTTGTTTAAGTATGTTGTGAGAAATAATAATTTAAAGTTAAACAACATAGATATTACTTGATAGATGATTTTAGTAAAATATTTTTTGTATGAAAATAATACGCATCTCAGAATTATGAGAATTTTTGAAAATAAATAAAAAATAAAATTTCTCTACGTAAAATGAGCTAAAACTGATTTTTTTTAAGGATTATTTCAATGGTATTTAGATCTTCAAAGTTGTTTATGCAATTTGGTTGTAAAGGATATATTTGTATAAAAGCCTGCAGGTAAAATAGACAAATATAGGAAATGCCAATTGGATCTAGTAAACGAGGTGAAATGTTGTTAATGATCGATGCGTTTATAGCATTTCACGGTGTTAAGTGTTAAAGGTGGGTTTTAATGCGTTCGTTATCTGCAGGACGATTGTTATGCGCGCTCTTCACGTGGCAGGTTGTTCACATGAGGATGCGGATGAGACTCATTCCCTTATTCCTCATCCTCATTTAATCGAATCCTCAGAATTTCTTCATCTCCTTTTATTTATATTTTTTTTCTCTTAAGTTCGCATCCCTTTAAGTCTGCCCTCGACTTTTAGTACGCCTCGTGTCATAAACAGCGGACTTAAGATTATGATATACATCCGTTTTTTTCGCCCGATTCTCACTCACTCAGACGCACAAACAGTGTTAAAAGCCTCGACCAGAAACACGAGTTTTCCAGACATCCTAATAACACAACGCCAACGAGAAGGCGCAAATTAACAACGTCTTCGTATTTCTCGTTTCCCCTCTTCGAACATGTTCTGTGTGTCCATCGACGATGGTTATCCGGTGTGAATTAAAAACCACCACAAATTCCTCCGACAACAAATCGGATTACGATTAATCTTTGGGGTGTTCCGTGCAGTGAGTCACCTCCCCCTTATAGGGAAACCTATTTATCGGATTTAGATTAAGAGAACCACAACAGCAGCACAGAAAAAAGAACCTAGTAGTAAAGAAAGAAGATGATGCAGTTTGATGATGAAGAACAAGAAGAAGAATAAACTAATGAGAACTGCGACCTTGGCGCGTAGGAATTACAACTCATTGTGGTATGAAGAAGGCATCTCTTGCGCATAAGAAAACACCAAAGAATACGTATAAAAAATAGCAACAACAACAACAAGATTGAAGAACAACGCAGCGTATTTTAAAGTTTGTTAGATTTGCGCCACTTGGAGTTCTTCCATCTTCTGCGATTCTTTTTTTTTTGTTTGTTCATCTTTGGTGGTGCAAATCGTTCAATTTAATGGTCTTTAAAATTATGACGCTGCCATAAATCCGTTGCGTACAGAGAGGCTCGGATTATGGTAAACTCGCTGGTTAAGTGAAATCGTGCAAGTAGAAAGAGATGCTTCGAATCCGTGATATTATATCAATTTATTTATAATATTAAGGCCTTAGGTGTGGAATTAAATCCTTCAAGTCTGCTTACTTACATCGCACGCACATCTCTGCAGCAATCGTTACGAAATCGCTGATAACATCACACCCGTCTCGTGAATATACTCATCTGGTGCATTCAATTTTTACACCGTTCGGGCTATGATGAAGATTGCTTTATAATTGGTGGTTTCTGTTGAGGTGCTTAATCAGCTCTAAACCGCTCGATTAGAGATCAAAGTAATATCCGAAGTGCATGAAATCAATTACGAAACTTTCTTCTTTTTTTTTACTCGACACGATTATTTTTTTTGGTTGGAATCAAGATATTTTTTATATTTTGATCCATCAATTACATAAGTTTTACTTATGGATAAATAATTTATCGAAAATTGGTCCTAAATTACCAAAACTGGACTAATTAAAAGACTTGGTTAACGACAAAAAAAGACGAAATTTTGTGAAATTTCTATACTGAAAACTTATGAAGTAAAGTATACAAATTTATAGTTATAAATCAAAGTTTGATATAATTCTAATATTATTTGGTTGGAATCAAGATAATTTTTATATTTTGATCCAACAATTACATAAGTTTTACTTATTGATAGATAATTTCTCGAAAATTGATCCTAATTTACCAAAACCGGACTAATCGAAGACTTTATAACCGCATTAAATAAACTGCACAAAGAAACAAGTCTTTTTCAAGATCAAAAAAGAAGAAATTTGGTTAAATTTTTATACTGAAAACATATGAAATAAATAAAGTATACAAATAAAGAATTCAAAGTTTGATATAATTCTATTATTATTTGGTTGGAATCAAGAAAATTTTTATAATTTGATGCATCAATTACATAATTTTTACTTAAAACCGGACTAATCGAGGACTTTAAGACTACATTAAAATAAACTGCACAAAAAATACTTGTTTAAAGACAAAATTTTGTGAAATTTTTATATAAAGTATACAAATTTTTAGTTACAAATAAAACTTTTATATAATTCTATTTAAATACTCCAAATGTCTATGTCTATAAAGATAACGAAAATATTGACTTTTTGATAAAATTTATAAACTTACAAATTTATATTTAGATTTAAAAGTTTTATATATTTCTTTTTTAAACAATAAAATATACAATAACAAATATATTGAATATTGATTTTTTTTTGGTGAAATTTGTCGAAAGAATCATACTGAAAACATGAAATAAAATATACATATTTATAGTTACAATTCAAAGTTTTACATAATTTGATGTAAAAATATTAGAATATACACATTACAATAAAAAAATAACAAAATTATGTGAATTTCTTAACATTTACTTTTATTTCTTATATAAACGTTTGTAATTAAATCTAACATAGAAAACATTCATTATTGTATTGTGTTTTTAGTATAGTAAAAATAGTATAAAAAAATAATTATATCAGATATTTTTCTATAAAAAAATATGTCAAATTATATCAAGTATTTTTAATCATGTATAGAATTCAATTCATTGATAAAATGAAAGAAAAATAAAATCAATTGAAATTTTTTGAATTATATTATTTATAAATGTAATACATAAATATTTACATGTCAGTATCTAATCTAAGAATTGTTTCATATAAAGTATAATCATTGAATTGGAAAATAAAGTAGCGAGAAAAACATAATAAATATGTACTTGGAAATTTACTTGATTCATTCAGTAAATTTTGTGATTTACGAATGAAATTAAGAAATTAGCCAAATACATCACGGTGAAGTTATCTGGAAGATCTTTGCATGTTCATGGTCAGAGCCTGCTGCCCATATGAATATGTGCGTGTGGTGTGTCTGATGGGTATCGGATTTCGTGCCACGTGACCGACTGAAGAAAATACCGAAGGATTACTCTCATCCAGAAATTGAGAGCGTATACCACGAAACGATTACAGTTTTACAGTTCATTTTTATAATTGAATTACTGTAAGAAACAACAACAATCATAATAAATAAAGATAAAGGAAAATATTGAAATTTACAGAATTTCAATGGGTTTCCCATTAATTTTCAGAATTTATTATACGCTAGAGGTGTTATTTAGTTATCTCAGATACTATTATGAAACCCGCAATCAGCGTCAAAGTTACACTATGTTTTAGTAACCATAAACACGCAGAAACTCTTTATTTATGAAAACAGATATCCGCAATGTTTATTAAATTATATAGTAAAATAAAAAACGTTTTCAATTCAACTTTATAGATTTTTTTTATTAAAGAATTACTAATACTTTGCTTATGTCTGTATGAAATTACAAAATTTAAAAGAAATATTGTTTATTTCATCATTAAAAAACAACATTTTTCTTTTGATTTTTTTTATTTGGAAACGAAGCAATTTGCTTTTCGTAATAATATTAACAATACTCTTATAACGAATTTCATTGTACCGAGTAAATTAAATTCAAAATTAACCATTGAATATTTCCAAAGATTTGCACATTACTTCCTCTCACATATTCCCAATTCTATTCATACTAGATAATTGTTATTTTACTGTACATATGTTTTTGTAAACCAAAAAATATTTGCCGACAAACAAAAGTTACCAATTTTTTTTTTTGTAAATTTCATTTGCGAACGAGATCAATTCAGAATTCGACGTTCGGAAATCGAGACACTTCAATTCGCGACGACCTAACAGTATTCCATTGTACGTTGTATAATTCAGTAGTTGAAAAGAACGTTTCTTCTGTTCAATTCACCTCCATCCTTGTCCTTCCTCCATTCCTTCAACATCTTTCATCTCGTTCACGCGTTCACGTTTTTGTTGCATCGGGGAGGAATTTCGGGGAATTAAAGAGTCGTCGGCCAAAAACCGACTTGATTTATAATTAATTCACACAAACGGTTACTTTTTAACAAGACTACTCTTTCATACGTTCTTCCAACAGACTAAAAAAAATAACCGAAAGAGAGAGAAAGAGAAAATACTGGTTTTATTGCATGATAACTATTACGAATTGATCCTTAAAACTAGTTTTACTTGTAACATTTTCTTTTTGTAACAATTAACCGATGATTTATTAATTAACAACTTCCTTTACACCACGGCAAATGGTAACATCCATTATTTGCAATTTATCTCGGCCTTTTTTTTAACAGCTCAATTTCCAAACCATTCTCTCACACATTTTTTTTTTGTTAAATTCGTAAATTTTAACTGTGAAACAACAGTGAAAGTGCGATTAAAGTAATTTAATCCCGAAAATTGAGACAATTATTTATTAACGAACATAATCATGGAATTCCAAGTCTATTTTTTTTTTATTTATTTTCTCATTATTTCTCAAGAACAAGGAAATTGTTAATTAAATATTATATACGAAATCTTACTCATTTTATTGTCCAGACAAAAATAAGTCTTTTTTTGTTCTTTGAAACACTTATTTCGTGCTTTGTAGTTATGTAAATTGGTTGCAAATGTAGGAGGTTATTGTTGGGAAAACCGCAATTAGATTAAATATGGTATTGACATTGGAAAGATGATACATGTCCAGACAAATTGCTGCAATCAATATCGAACAGATGTTTGGACGTAAATGAACGGAACGTGAATTCACACATTAGTTTAGTGGCGCAGCACGAAAGAAGAGGAAAATCCTCTAGGTTAATCATATTGATTGATTGATTCCGTTCAATATTTTACATTTCTAGCATTCCAACCTTGAGTCTCGTCGCTCCATCGATTAACACTAACAACCAGTTTTGTTGTTCAACTTTTTTTTGTTGTTGTAATTCTTCGGATACTTTGATTGCAAACAAGTAAAGCAATTTCAATAATTTATATTGAATTGTGTAAAAAAAAAACTTGGTTTATGTTACAGTAAGGTTATTTAAAATGTTATATGTTTGTCTAAGATATCCAATTATTAAAGAATTTCATTGTGAGAATTCAGTAAATAATCCTTTAATAATTGTAAAAAAAATGTTTCATGGAAATTTTAATTTAATTAGTTTTTAAATATTTATGGCCTTAATTTGGGAAATTGTAAAAGATATAATTAGATTGTTAATTAATTTTTATAACAAAATTTTAACGGAAATTTCATAATTTTTTAAATATTCACAGTCGTAATTTGAAAACATACAGAAGAAATAATTAGATTGTTAATAAGAAAATTCTACTGAAAATTTGAATTAATTACATAATTTTTATAAGAAAATGCTTATGAAAATGCACTTAATTTCATAATATTTACAGTCTTAATTTAGGAAACTGCAGCAACATTATTTATTTGAATTAATTACGTATATTTAAACTCATAATTTGGTAACGTACTGAAAACCTAATTATACTTTTAATTAGATTAACATTTATAAGAAAATTCTAATGAAAATTTTGCTTAATTAAATAATTTTTACAAGAAGATGCTTATGAAAAATGCACTTAATTTCATAATATTTACAGTATTAATTTAGGAAACTGCAGAAAAATGTTAATAAATTTGAATTAATTACATATATTTTAAACTCAAAATTTGGTAACGTTCTGAAAACCTAATTATACTAATTGTAATGGAAATTTCAATTACTTACATAATTTTTATACTAGAAGAACATCAATTTGAAATGATGTATCTTGTATATATTCAAATAAAAATGTAGCATTTGAAGTTTACATCTTAAAATCTTAAAATATCTTCAGTTTCATGAATATTAACGTCTAATTCATAAAACTGCAGATATTTTAAGACATCCGGCCGAAGCCGTCATAACATTTATGTAATTAAAAGGATTGCTATAAACTTGGTTCGTCTTTATTTGTGTGTTTAATGCGTTCCGAAGTTGGTCTGCAAATTAATTTTAGAAATGTATGAAAACAAAAACAAAAACTTTTACTGTTTAATAAACGAACCATATTCATTTGGGAATGTAACTAAAGTTAATTAGAATGCCTTTTTCTGATCATTCTTATATTTTTGACATATTTTTCCAATGCGGAAGATTGATGAGTTTCGTAAGTTCCCCCAAAGTCCTTTCATCAACAGCGATAAGATTTTGCCACCTCATCCAACTACCCCAAAAATTCAATTCTTCGAATCTTGATATTTTTTTTCATTATACTCAATCTCATGATTTGATTGATTTTAAAATTCTACCTAATAATTAATTTTTAAATTATTTTTTAATAAAAGTTGGAAAGTCTTATTTTTTAGTAATGTCTTATTACTGAATCATTTTCAATATTTTTTATTAATTTAGCAATTTTATACAATAATCATTCATACTCAATGTAAATTAATTAATTTCTAGTTAAGTGTAATAAATTTAAGAAATTTGAAGAATTACGTTATAAATTCAAATTAATATATATAACATTTCCATTTATGAAATATATAGAATATACAGAAGTATTGAAGAACAGAAATAGTCTTGTAATCATTTCTGATACTATCCACTCTTAATATCCAATTTATTTTCTAGTTACGTAATAAATAATAACAGGTTTTATCAATGCGAATCTCGTTATTAAAACGATATATTACATTAATATACAGGGTGATCACCTATTTAATTTAACTTAAATCATTGCTTCAGCATTTCCATGGTCAATCCAATATGCAAAAACCTCTAGCTAATTTGTATAAAATTAGAAAATATCAAGAACAAACTAAAATTTAATTGAGCAAAATAAATTCAACAAAATTAGTACACAAAATCTGTTTTTATACTTAAATGATATTTTTTTTCACTTTATATAGTCAAGTTTCTTTTAGTGCGTTTTATTTTTAACTTAGAGAAACTCCTCGATTTGTCCGGTTTCAAACATTTCGGGATATTGGCGGAACTGGACTATGTGAGGTATTATTATTATTATGTTTTATTACTGAATCATTTTTAGTTTTTAATTAGAAATTTAAGATTTTTTTTTAAATAAACATTGAACTTTTTTTTTATTATTTCTAAATGATAAAGTTTATTCACTGTCTCAAGTTTCTTTTAGTGCGCTTTGTTTCTAATTACTCCTCGATTTGTCCGGTTTTAAACACTTGGCCGATCTGGACTATGCGAGGTATTACTATATATTATTTAAGTTTTAACTGAAAGATTTCTGAAATATGAAGAAAGTTGAAACAGTACTAAAATCTGGAAGTAAAACTATAAGTTTTATTGTAATCCAGATAACAAATAAATAAAGATGCCATGATCGAAACAGAGAGCTTTTCTTTTCTATCCGTTTAACTGGCCGCGTCCCCTGATTGATTGTTTGTTACGTAAGTTTCCTTTTAGAGCTCTGCGCCGCTTGTGTTTTCATTGAAGAATCCGAGCGATAAACGTCCGTCTTCTTCCTCCGTCAGTCAACGGTGCTGACGTGCGGAATAGCTTTTTCTCCTATATGGAGAGAAAAAGGACCAGTTCCATCCACTAACCACTCCCTCCTCTTGGACACACACATACACACATTCATCCAATACAGTAAACGAATGCAGAAAATTATTTGGACAAGCTAATGAATTTTCCCGCGAGGCGCTCGAATTCGCAGAAGGAATGCAGCCAGTAAATCTTCAATTAATTAATCTACGTTTTTAATTGGGAACCGAGAGGAGAATGGAATCTGCATCAACGATTTACTCTTTGTTATTTCTCTCCCTCCAACGGAGAGGAGGACGGATTTGCAGGGCGCCTGCAAATCCGTCCTCTTCCACTTCTTCCGTTTCTCGGAAAATGAATAAAAAATAAATAAATAGAATGAGCGAGCATAATTATTGGAACGAATTCCTCGTTCATACGCACAGAGCATTGTTGTGAATAATTAAAACGCAACGGACCAGAGATAATGTAAGCCTACGTTGGACATGTCACATTAATTAATTAGAAATAGTCATTAAATTCTCTAATTGGGAAAAACGGAATTATTGATAAACTCTGCTTTTATGCATTCAGTTTTGTGATGGATAAAAATACGTTGGTGCAAAATGCTGCACGTCGTTATTTTCTTCCGATTTAAATTTCAAATATAATAGGGTTCGTTAAAAAAATGAGAAAACTCGGATTTCTATGTAATAATATACGAAAACAGACAGATTTGTTTTTGTAACCGGTATTTCCATATTTCTGACAATGTTATAAGTCAAGATATGACATTTTACACGTAATAGAGTAATAACTCGCATAGTGGGAATAATGGGTTCCGCTCGAACTATTTGAAACTGGACTAATCGATGTACTAAATAGATACAAATTGAAAATGAACCGCACAAAAAGAGACTTGACATTTGTCTATAAATAAAAGTTTTGTGTTCTAAATTTTTAGAATTTATTTTGTCCAATTAAAATTTAGTTTGTTTTGAAGTTTTCCAACCGGACTATAGCGAATCCGGACAAATCGAAGCTAAATATTGATGATTTTTTAAACTTTACAAATATTTTAACAACTTGTAATTTATATTTTTTACATTCATTTTTGGTTTAAAAAAATGAAGAACATTTAAGAAAATTATATAATTAAATAAAGTGGAAATAAATCTTGCCAAAAATTCATTCATTTTTTTTTATAAGTTATCATTAATTCAAATCAAATCTATAAAATTCTTCATAATTGTATGTCTTTCATATAACATAATTAAAATTTTACTAATAATAGAGATTTTTCTTGTAATTTAAGTAAAGTTTTGGAGCTTTTAAAGTTATTTTTTATGCCAATTATTCAACAAAGTTTTCAAGCTTTCATGCATATAATTTATAGATATTTATAGAAATTATGAAATGTATACAGTTTTTCAAAAAGATTGTATGATTTTAATAAGAATCGAACGTTATGATTCTTGGTATTATTATTATGATTGCATATTGTATTGTCTTACATAGTGAATACGAACCCTCCTGATTCTTCATCGTTAAATACGGCACTTGATTAATAACTGCGGATAGGGGAGAGGATGTAGGATGTGGGAGTAGTAGTAGAAGGAGGAGGAGACAACAAATGGGTCTGCACGGATCGAATATGAACCCACAAATCTATCAGATGGCCGAGGGGGAGAAGATAAATAATGGAGGAAACCATTGTCCTAGGTTACGTGCACTTCAAAGCACAGGAAAATGGCAATTCTTTTCGCCGCAGACGGCCGCATTGCGCTTTAGGTAATTGGAGGAAGCCATTACATTCCACTTCGAATCTGTGTTTCAATATCAATTTGGCTGGAAATTGCCTTTTCCTTCACGTTTATTTTGCTAGAAAAAATAAATCAGACAATATTTACTCTTATTTCAACCGAAATCATGTACAGTTTACGAACAGACTTTATAAAAATAGTTTAATTACTGATATGAAATAATCAAATGTATTTTTAAAAAAATGGCCAAAAATATATAAATTGTAGAATTCAACATCAGTTTTCAGAAATCAATTAATTATATATTGTTATAACTTACAGAATTGAAATAGTTGTGTAATTAAAAAAAAATCTATAATATAGATTCTATATTAATACAATAGAAGAATCAAATTAAATGTTGAACTTTAAAATTTATATAATACAGTCATACATCGTTTATTTTTTTACCTCTGTTAACAAAGCTTCAATTTAACGAAGTTTATAATTTTTAGCCTAACTTAACATTATTTTGTTCAATTCAAAACATTGATAATTGTTTTAATAATAATTAAACTATAATAATTTCATTTTTGAACTATACTGAAAAACGGATTGACCTTTAACTGGATATTTTTTAAATTATATACATAAAAAAGTCAATGTCAATGTATTTTTTTTTATTATATAAGAAGCTAAATACAATTAGAGTTTATTTACAGGTAAATTGAATACTTCATCACTTAATTGACATTGAAATTAGAAAGAAAAATGAAGAGGTTTATTAATGCTTTTATTAAATAAATGGAAATGAAAATTATTCTAACAGGTCAATGTACATTCTTTGAGCTCAAGAAAAAAATTATTTTTATTAGACCTGAATTTACTTTTAATTTTGTTTTATTGAAGAATTTGTTTCAAGGTCAGAAAACACGTCTCTTTGGAATTGATCATAGTTCATTCTTCTTTAATTTTTGGTACACTGTCATTGTCCATCGACTTGGCTGAAGGTCCATATGCTGAACCTCATTCATTTCACTGTACATCTGTGATGAACGATGGCCCTATTGCTGCAAGCACCGAGGGGTTCTCAGAAAGGGTCTGGATTTACCAGGTTTCGAACCGGCGCCCACAAAATCGTGGGTAGAGCGACTTCACCATTCGCCCTTAATTAATTCTGAAGATTTTTTTGTTATAATATTTAGTTTCCTCTTAAAGTTCAAATTAATGTTAAAAATATAATCTTAGTGATGATTTTGTTTTAAAGTTTTTGTAAGATAAATAAAACTTGAAAATATTAAAAAAAATATAGAGAATTACTTGATTCAATGTAAAGTACACAATTATATAAGACTATGATCCGAAATGAATAGACAGAAGTGTTAATGGGGCCAAAATACCGTAGCCGCTCTTCTATCAACTAAAACATTACGTAAAATGGTATAATTTAAAGCTCGTTAAGTAGAAAAAGAGTTTCGTTTGCAGTGTGAAGCAATATGGCAATTTTTAATTACCGAACGCATGCAGCGATAATGAAACGACGTTTTTCTCGTATTCTCTCATCTTCATTTCTGACACTTGGTCATCGACCTCATCGAAGTTTCGCTTCGAAGAAGCGGCACCACGGAGTTTCCATAAAGCGTAATTGAACGTAATGAATGAATGAATGGACGGAGTTTTTCGGCAGACGCTAATTACGTAATTTAAGATATCGATATAATAATGAAGCGTTATGGGAACAAGAAATGAAACAATGCTTAATTGGACTCTTCAAACACGCGATTAAATCGTGTACGACAAATGCGTTAAATGTCCTGGAAACTCTTCATTTCCTTTACTTTTTTTTTTGTTCTAGGAGTGAAAATGTAAAGAAATGTGGAAAACAAAGTGGTTTTAGAAGAATAAGCGGTTGATTCATGGCTGAGGCGGATGCCTGAACAAACTGGAAACATATTTATGTAGGGAGAAGAAGAAAAAGAAAATAAATGTGCTTGAGAAGATTTATCAAAATATTAACTTTGACTGTAAGCTTTATCTGTGTGATGCCCTTTTGCCGTTGTTATGCTAATGCTTATTCTTTTTTTTTGGAAAGGAAGAGCATGTGATGACCACAAACTACAACGTTTCCGGCGAGATCAGATACATTACAAAAAAAAAAAGAAATACCTCGCATAGTGCGGGTAAAAACGGAACAAAGATATTGTTCCGTTCCGTACTAATTGAGGACTTTAATCCGCACAGGAAGAGCCTTGATTGTGTAAAGCGAAAAATTTATGTACAAAAAATAATTTTGTGAACAATTTTTTTTGTTAAGGTTTGTTCAATTAAAATTTAGATTATTTTAAAATTTTCATACCGTACTATAGTGAATCTGAAGCCGCACTATGTGAAGTATGTAATTTAAAGTTATAAACATTATAGTTGGTCATTTTTCTTAAAAAAAACAGATTCTAATAAAATAACCGAAAAATTATAATATCTTCATAATTACTTGATATTACGTAAAGTTTTATACATCAGTAGTTGCTTAATTTCATCCCCTTTCACATTCACAAAAAATAACGGAAAAAATAATAAAATTGTATATTTTTCTAAAAATACAGTATGTTTTCTTATGTTTATTTATATCTGGCGCCTATGAAAGTGGAACTTGAATAAATTTGAATACATTATGAAGTTAGTTGGTAAATGCAGATCGATTAAAGAGCAGTAAACGTAAGTAAAAAAAAGTATATATATTTATATGAAAGAAGTGAACGAGAAGTTGAAAATATTTTTCAAGTTCGACATGTTGTCACGTGCGAGCAATAAGCACGTGCAGTCTTAAATGCGTAGCTTCCGAAGAAAACAAGTCGAAGAATAACGTACAAAATGAAAAGAACAAGCAGAAGTTTATTATTCTACCTACGTGTATTTACATATTTCCGAGTGTTGCTTCTTAATGTTTTTTTTTTTCGAAATCCTCTTCTAACAATGACATTGACGAAGGATGTGTCTCTCTTCGCGCACGCATATAAATTGCAAGTCGTTTATTGTGATCGGATAGGGATAAAAATACCTGAATCGCAATGAATCAACAAATAAAACATGTTTGCGTGCATTCACTTATGTAAACTGCGGTTAATCTTATTAATGATTTTTTTTACAAATATTCGAGTATAATACGCACTTTGATTTCACGTTTTTGGTATATAAGACGATCCGATTTTAAGCAAATAAGTATAAGAAAAATGTACAACGATTGATACAATTTGTGTGCATATTATTTTGTAAATATTTTGTAATACGCACCTTGATTTTACATTATTGGTATATAAGACGCTCAGATTTTAAGCACATAAGTAAAAGAAAAAAGGTACAAAGATTGATACAATTTGTCAATTTGTAAATATTAGAGTATAATACGCACTTTGATTTTACTTTTTCAGTATATAAAACGCTCCGATTTTAAGCAAATAAGTATAAGAAAAAGGTACAAAGATTGATACAATTTGTCAATTTGTAAATATTCGAGTATAATACGCACTTTGATTTTACGTTTTCAGTATATAAAACGCTCCGATTTTACGTTTTCAGTATATAAAAGTATATAAAATAAGAAAAAGGTACAAAGATTGATACAATTTGTGTGCATAATATTTTTGTAAATATTCGTGTATAATACGCACCTTGATTTTACATTATTGGTATATAAGACGCTGAGATTTTAAGCAAATAAGTATAATAAAAAAAGGTACAAAGATTGATACAATTTGTGCTCACAATATTCGAGTATAATACGCACTTTGATTTTACGTTTTCGGTATATAAGACGCTCCGATTTTAAACAAATAAGTATAAGAAAAAAGGTACAAATACAATTTATCAAGTTATGTGCATAATAATCTGTAAATATTCGTGTATAATACGCACCTTGATTTTACATTATTGATATATAAGACGCTCCGATTTTAAGCAAATAAGTATAAGAAAAAAAGTACAAAGATTGATACAATTTGTCAATTTGTTTGCATAATATTCTGTAAATATTCGAGTAAAATACGCACTTTAATTTTACGTTTTTTGTGTATAAGATTTTTATGCAAATATCTATAAGAAAAATAATGCAAGTAGAATTTTGATACAATTTCCAACTCTTTGTATCTTCAATAAGTTATTGATGATATTCGATTACAATAAACGATGGATTTTGATTATTAGTGATTATCGTATGTATTAGCTGATTAAGCGACGGAAGTCAATTAATAAATTATTTTTTTACTTAATCTATTTTTAGGGTGGTTTCAAACGGAAGCAAATAAACGAAGGTGAAAATCTCTGTATCAATTTACACATTTAGCGATGAGCTTCGGATGCAAATCGATCTTATAAATATGTATTTCGACGAAGAAGTGGACATCCTTTTGCAGCGCAGATAACTACTAATAATAACACTTTCACACAACAAGTTATATATTTATACACACATAATAAAACTTGATTAAAACATGATTAAAAAAAGAGAGAGAGAAGAGATGAATAAAAAAAAAGGGAATAACGAGAACTGAGGAAGAACGAAACCGAGCGACGTGTTGTTATTATATAACCAAGCACGCTGCGCCGTTTAGTTAATGATGATTCGATGCACCATTAGATATTGTATTCATCGGATGTATTACTGTTGTTTCTCTCTTTCTTTTCGTGTTTTGTGTACTTGTTTTATTTATTTTTGTTGTTTGTTTGTTTGTTAGTTCTCTCTTTCATTCTAAACCGGATAAGATCTTCGGGTATTGTGTGGATTATCGGGAAAAGGCAATGCGGGGATAATGACGCGAGTGTGTTTGAAAGTTAATTAAGTTGGAAAACATCAGTTGGAAGGTAATATTTATTGGCGGAGGCTCGTTTTAAGTGCACATGTGATGTGACCAATTCTAGTCGCTGCTCGGAGGGCCGCAGGGTCTCGGCATTACCATAAGGTCACTCTAGGTCATGTCTTTACATAAGCACATACACATGCAACTTGGCGAAAGATCCCCGTGCATGCTAGTAGAGGTTGTCCACTTCATTATAATGCTCACACATGCACCTCGCATTGCATTCCGCTTATTGTGATCGACCGTTCGGTTAATGTTATCACTGACCGTAGAATTGCTCTATCAATTTAATTGTTAAATAGAAATCAATAGAAATTTAAAAAAAAAACTTTATTCATTTGCATTTTTTTTATTAATTTAATTATTACTTAAAAGTTAATTAAGAAAAATTAAAATTTTGATTATGGTCATTAGCTACAATTAATATATTGATAATTTTTCAGTTTTTTGCTTCATTCTAAAAGATTTCCCAGAATCTATGAAATGCTAGATTTTTATAGTTCTAACTTGATTGATGACGAAAAAAGGTTTTTTTTCTAGTCAAGGCGACAAATCTCTGGGAATCAATGAAACATTATACTCCTTTTGTATTTTCCGACTCGACCTACAGCAGATATTTCCAAGAAAATATTATTTTTTCATTAGGTACTTAAACCTTTCTAATATAATGTAGTCTATTGTATATAGATTCTCATTTACATAATAATTTAGAAACTTTGTCCCTTATATTTTACTTTGCTTAACTTATTTGTTTATAATTTAAGTAAGTACAAATATTTTAAGTATAAATCCATATATTTATTTTACACTTGCAAAATATGCGTAAACATGTGAGTTATTGGTCTTATAATAGTAAAGATATATAGAAATACCTCGAACAGTCCGATTTTTGTTTCAAATTTATAAATTTAAAATTTGAATATTTTACATGAACAATATTTTATTGACAAAACAATTTTGAGTATGAAAACGAATGAAAAAATGAATTAACTTTATAATTGTTCCTAATGGAAAAGAACTGTAACAATTAGTATTAAATTGCTGTAATTAGTATATAAAATTATGTAATTAGTACACAACTAATTAAGTAAAGAATTTTTAAGTTATATTACATTTTTATATGCATTTTTCACAAATTTATGAAAACGTGAATATTATAGAAATCTTCGGGAAACTTTAATTAATAATGACAGTTCATCTTCAGTCTTAAAGTTTTATAAAGTAAATTATGTAACAAAATTCATAAAACAAATATACTACTAGCAAATCGCACAATACGAGGTATTTCTGAATATACTTGTTTTTTATATTTATTTTAGTGCAATGTCTGAAAATTAAGTAAAAACACATAAAATTGTGAGATTAAAACAATTAAAGTTTTAATCTTTGATTTTATTACATTTAGTTTTGTAATAATAAAGTATAATCTAAAACATTTATTGTGTAATGTATAAACAGACGTGTACGGAGCTTTGAACCATTTGTAAATGATTGAAAACTAGTAATAAAGTATACATTTATATATACAAGAAATATTCATTAATTGTGGAAATTCCAATTCATTGCATTTGATCTTTAAATTATAAAGTATAACTGAAATATTTATGAATACAAACTAAAATATTTATTAAAGTATATAATAGAATATGTTTTCAAATTCAATAAAACGGATAGTAAGAGTTATTGCAGAAAACATATGTTTATTTATATTCCTTTTAAAGCAATACATGAAAACCTATCGAGCTTTGATCTATTCATTAATCCACAAGTGATTGAAAACCATTATTTAGACTAAAAAAGATGTATACCTGTCAAAGCTTGTTGCCATATACATCTATTTATATAATACTTTCGGCCGTGCATTGTAATCAAATGTAAACTGATCACAGTAAAACGGCGTGCACAGTATTTCAGATTACAAGTTGATGATTATATGTGGTCATGTCGAGGTTTCGAAGCATATGTGCACATATATGTATGCAAGTAGTTGATGAAGAAGAAATGTGGAGGTACACCACCAACAAATGTTGAAAAAAAGAGGTTGAGGAGGAGTAGGAGGAAGGAAAGAGAACGAGCGTTGTGTGTGCTCAGCAGTCGTTCATCTCGTATGTTAATTCCGTCTACTCGCCATTCCCAAGTTGTCATTAAAAGGGGTATTTAAAGCGGCAAATGTTTATTTAATAAATTAGCACTCCGACACTCTCTTTCCCTCTTCAACCAAAGGCACTTTCAGCATTAGGTAAATACTTAATTAAACCACAAATCTCTTTCTCTTTCACTCAGCAAAGTCTCATACATACACGACATTTGCATATATATATATTTAAATTACCTAGAAATTTATTTATTCATGCACACTTTAAAACCTAACGTGTTTCATGCATTTTAACACTATTATTTATTATTTAATAACTGACTTATTATTAACAAGTGTTTGCATAGGAAATTTTGATTCGCAAAAGTTTTTTCTTCTAAATCAATCTTCTCCGGTCGTTTAATTAATGTCATTCCAAAACTCGATTTACTTCACATCATCTTATCTGCATAATCCGTGCATCAGTTCATAATGAAACGAGCGATATTTGTAACATTCAAAGTATTAAATCTCATTAATTCATATTGAGTTATTATTAGGATTACCTATATCTCTGTAATCAGTTACGTACACAAATTGGACTATTAATTTATAATTGAATTTATACATAACTTAATAAATACTGTTTTATTATTTCATGAGAAAATTTCAATTTTTATAAACTATGATATTCAATCAATTTATTAAATATATTAAAACATTAATTTTTAATTAAATTTCTGTCATATTTCCAATCAAAATTTATTTTTATTCCTTTACAATATAAAGATTTTTTCTTAATATTGTTTCAAAGATTTCTTACTAATTATCAAACTTTAATTATAAAAATTTTAAAATAATTAATTGTGAAATTTATCAAATTGTATTTCATGATTGTATTTATTTTAATTAATTAATAAATAATTAAATAAAAACTAAACTATAGAAGGAAATTGCATCAACATTTTTCTTATTGTTTTTCTAATACGGAAACTATTTATTATACGGCTGAAAAAAACTTATTAAAAAAGCAATTTCTTTATAGAAAAAGTCTTTGTTGTAATAACTTTTCCTCTTTAAACCGGAAACGAGAACTGGTAAACACTCCTTTAATTCTTCTCAACTTGATGTAATTATACGCCACATTACCACTTTATTCTCTCTTTGAGACACCTTTTTTTCTATATGTACCCTTGAAAGGTAACATAAAATAAGCTTCCTTGCTTTGAGTTATTCTACAAAATATTAAAAAAAACAATTTGATTAATACAAAAATGTTAAGATTGATGGATGGAGGTTTTTTTACAGGAAGTCGTAGTTTTCATTAATAATATTTTCTAGTTAGAGCTATTTTTTTCAATTAATTTTTTTTGTTTCAAAATGTATAATTAAATTATTTAAATAAATTTTAGTTACTTTTTGCATTAGTTGGTTTGCATTGGGAAAATTGTCAATTAATGATAAATTTTGTAGAAATAATACAATTTAGAAATCTTAGGAAATATAAATTTTTCTACTTGGATTTGTTGCTAAAATGATGTATCAACACTATTCGTAATTTGACATATGACTGACAGTTAGGTGTCTCAACTATTAGTAGAAATGTCAACTGTCAGTTTAGTTACGAATAATATTTGGTATGCTTAGCTGTCATTTATATGTCATGTTATTGGGTAAATGTGTAAACACTGTTAATTAGTGATAAATTATGAAGGAATGATACAATTTAATAAATTTTGTAGAAATAATACAATTTAGAAGTTTGAGGAATTATATTTTATTCTACTTGGATTTGTTGCTAAAATGATGTATCAACACTATTCGTAATTTGACATATAACTGACAGTTAGGTGTCTCAACTATTAGTAGAAATGTCAATTGTCAGTTTAGGTACGAATAATAGTTGCTATTCTTTGCTGTCATTTATTTCATGTTATTGTGTAAAAGTGTAAACATTGTTAATTAGTGGTAAATTATGAAGGAAAGATACGATTTAGAATCATGGGTCATTACGTGATATTTAATATTTTGTTAGTTTGTTTTGGGAAAATTGTCAATTAATGATAAATTTTGTAAAAATAATACAATTTAGAAGTCTGGGAAATTATATATTTTTCTACTTGGATTTGTTGCTAAAATGATGTATCAACACTATTCGTAATTTGACATATAACTGACAGTTAGGTGACTCAACTATTAGTAGAAATGTCAACTGTCAGTTTAGGTACGAATAATATTTGTTATGCTTAGCTGTCATATGTCATGTTATTGCGTAAAAGTGTAAACATTGTTAATTAGTGATAAATTATGAAGGAATGATACGATTTAGAATCGTGGGTCATTACGTGATATTTAATACATTTTCTATGTAAGCAATCAATTTTAGTTAATTTTTTGTTTTATATTGGGAAAATTGTCAATTAATGATACATTTTGTAGAAATAATACGTTTGTTGATAAAATGATGTATCAACACTATTGGTAATTTGACATATAACTGACAGTTAGGTGTCTCAACTATTAGTAGAAATGTCTACTGTCAATTTAGGTACGAATAATAGTTAGTATGCTTAGCTGTCATTTTTATGTTATGTTATTGCGTAAAAGTGTAAACATTCTTAATTAGTCATATATTATACGATTTAAAATCATGAGTCATTACGTGATATTTGTCTACTAGGATTTGTTGCTAATATGATGTATCAAAACACTGACAGATAACTGACAGTAAAAATGTCAACTGTCAGTTTAGTTACGAATAATATGCAGTGTTGGATTGTTATTCAATTTCTGGATTTATTGTGTTGGGTAATGCACATTAACATTACAGAAACACGTTGATATATTGAAAATAGTAATGAACGAGTGCATAAGTTTTAAGAAATGGTAATGTGGCAAGGATAAATGAGGAGATCTTTTACGGTAAAACAAAAGTGAGAATCATAGACGCGTCGCAAGGTGATAAATACGCGAAATGATATGTTATATGTGCGTTAGGTTATAAGCAGCTTACGTTAATATTTCAGTCATAAACTGTAATTGCATGCATAAATCTGGTGCAGAGTGGTTTAATGAGGTTTTTGCGTCTGGTCAGCGTGCTTTGCTATGTTTGTGTAAAAAAAAAAGAAAGTCTAGCTAAACACAGGTCGAAGAGGAAAAATAAGAGCAAATAGTGGACGAAGGAGCATCATCATCATCAGAGCTAAGCTTGTTAGGCGATATTTTAATTGAAAACAATTTCCTCGACGAGATGTGTATGATGCATAAGGCATTCATTCGGTCGTCCCAAATACGGAGCACACTCGCATTTCGATCGGCTTTTAATTAATTCCGTTACGCACAATAGCGTCGTTAATAACATCTCGACGTTGTACGAATCAATTTTTGTGAAGAAAAAAAAAATAAAAAGAAAAATCAAATCCAATTACTTCGATTAATATATTTGCCCGACGATAGAAGATGAGCTCGATTCCTTCGGCTCATCTGCAGTATCAAATTAACATAATTGTGGGTACAGTTAAGTTATTTATTGGGTGTTTGGAAAGACGTTGTGAGTGTGTGTGTTTTTTTTTGCCTTTCGGTTAATTGGTTTCGACATATAACCCACGCCGCAGGTTACCCATCTTCATCCTATTCAACTTCTTAAATACTAGATCACAAGATTAACACTCGCTACGAATCGTAATTATAGTAACGTTTTTCAACTCTTTTTTTTTAATTGCGATGCATTGTTAAGGAAATTTATCATTCAAATACGTATGGGTTTTGTTCAATGATGAATCCGAGATGCTATTAATATCATACAAAACGTATTCATTGCATGATGGAACTAAATTATATCATAAACCGTTTCATAAGTAATTCCAGTTTTTATTCAAATCAAATTATGGTTTTCATGAAAATTATTCACATTTAGCTTCACATTAAATATTAAATTAAAAACTATATCAGCTTTTTTTTCAGATTATTCTAGAAATGTGATTAAAATGATGCAGTGATTGAATTTGTGGGTCCTATACAATTATTTATTTGGAGAGCGCCGGCAAATTTGAATATGAGGTCCCCATATAATTTTAATTTTAGGGCCACAAATACGTTTTTGTCTTAGTTTTTCAAGTGTCTATAATGAAAACAACGTGTTTTTTTTGTATTCTGTGAGTCTTCTTGGCACTTTGATTGAATTTGTGGGTCCTAGTTAATTGTTTATTTGGTGAGCGCAGGCAAATTTGAATATGAGGTCCCGATAAAATTTTAATTTTAGGACCACAAAATACGTTTTTGTCTTAGTTTTTCAAGTGTCTATAATGAAAACAACATGTTTTTTTTTTGTATTCTGTGAGTCTTATTGGCACTTTGATTGAATTTGTGGGTCCTAGTTAATTATTTATTTGGTGAGGGCACGCAAAATTTGATTATGAGGGCCCCATAAAATTTTAATTTTAGGACCACAAAATACGTTTTTGTCTTAGTTTTTCAAGTGTCTATAATAACAAGAACAATTTTTTTGTATTCTGTGAGTCTTCTTGGCACTTTGATTCAATTTGTGGGTCCTAGTTAATTATTTATTTGATGAGCGCAGGCAAATTTGAATATGAGGTCCCCATAAAATTTTAATTTTAGGACCACAAAATACGTTTTTGTCTTAGTTTTTCAAGTGTCTATAATGAAAACATCATGGTTTTTGTATTCTATGAGTCTTCTTAGCCCGTGGGCCCTTGTGCACCGCATCTGCTAGCAGTTTGTACACCTGACTTACATTTTGTATCATTTCATTTATTGTGTTCATGTTGCTCTAAACTTCTAGAATGGATATAATATATTATTGAACTCTTTTAGAAGGAAATTGCTTTGATATAAAATCTTTACGGTCTATTTGAAAATGTATTTAGCAATTTAACAAATTTATAGCAATTGCAATTAGGCCTTAATTAAATTAAATTAAATTAAATTAGTTTTTAGTTTATATGCGGAAATTAAATTTTAATTGCATCTTTGCATCTCGGTTTGAGAACCACTGACCTAGAGTTGGCTTCTGCCAACGGTTATGGGAAAATGGATTTTTTTACGAATGAAAATAGTTGGATGCGGAAGTGGAGGAGCGACGTTTTTGTATTCTACTGTTCATCAATCTCTCTTTCTCCGTCTTGCCTAACACACCTTGTCTCCTTTCTTCCCTCTTCGCGGATTGTGGAAAAGCCCAACCCATCGGAATAACTGTTAGAGCGAGAGCGAGAGGGACCCGTTTAAAAGGAATCGATGCACTGCAGTACAGTTAGATTTACTTATTTGGATGCAGTACTTCTGCACTCGTGATCCCCGACAATAATTTTCCACGACCGTCGACAACTCTTAGCTTCGTTTCCACTTGGGAGGATGATGCACCACGAGATTCCCCTTCCTTCCTACAATCCAACCTGTGGGACAAATATCTTTCTAAACCGTGACTCATCCTCTGCATCATCAGATGGACCCTCTCATCCACTTTCACCACCGCAAGGGTCTGTCTCTCTCTCCTCCACAAAGCATGATTTCGTTACGTAATTAAAAGCGAATTATGTTTTACGACCATAAAGGAACGCTTTTCTCTTAGACAGGACAAAATTGAAATAATCGCTGTTAGGATTATTATTATCATTTCCAGCGAGGACCACACACTGGTTCAACGCATTTTACATTTCTCGTGTGTAATAAAAGCATATTAAAATTCTATCACAATAAATTCCGTCCACGGAATTCCTCCGGTCTGGACCTCGGCAAAAAGGAGTTCTCGTTTCAATTGGAAAACGACTTTCAGAATGGGAATGACACATCCTCGCGGTCGCTGTTATTTTAAATTATTTTTACCATTGTTCGTACAGCTTAAACATTCTGTCTTCCCATCACAATATAAACTGCAGCAAACTTCATTATAAGTTCTTTGGCTACGTCGACAACTTGTTCATATCGATGCCATTTTTTTTGCACTTCTTGTCTTTCGTTCTTTTTCCGTTTCGCTGCTCCTCCGACGTATTGTGTCTGCACTCGTTTCCAAGCTTCCGGAATTTCTTTCACTCCGCTGATCTCAGACCTATTCACTACAAACAAAATATAAAAAGAAAACTTACAGATTGAATCTGAAAGATTCAACTTAAAGCTATATTCACATCATGCTTTATATAAGACATTAATAACAGTCAAAACTACTATTGTAGCTGTCAGTTAAAACTAAGTTAATCGACAAGTAATTACTAAATCCAACCTAACTAACGTTTACAGAACAAAACTTACATTTTTCAATAATCAAATATTTAAAATATTGGTAATTATGTTGAATAATTGATCTACGATTGTATAATAGAAATTATATATCTTGTTCTTACTTCTTCTAAGACAATTACCATTTGACCATGCGTCTCCTTCTTCTATATGTGAAAGGATCGAAGATCTAACTGAAGCGATTGCAAGAATGTAAACAAAGCGCATAAAAAAACTGTTTCGGTCGCATTCCTCGTAGAAAGTGAATGGCATTGGAATTCACTGAATGAAACCAAGTTTACGTTTCTTGTGGTTAGCGCAAATTTATGAATGAAACGTTAATTCAATGATGTTGACTATTGCAAATCAATGCACGCACGTATAGAGATGCGATATAATGAAGTCCCCAGATGATAAATTCATTAATTATTGAATTAACAATTAATTTTAATTAAGCATTCATTGTTCGTGGATTTGTGGGAGAGATGAAGACAATGGATGGATGGATCAAGGTGTATTCCGAGCGGAGCGTGAAATGAAATAATTCCATGCCAGTTCTTCGCAATGCGAAAGGGAGAAAAAAAATTGGAAATGAAAATAAAACAAAGGGAAAATAAAGGGTAAAAAAATGGAAGGATCGAATCGACTGATTAATCTGGCGGTAAAAATGAATACGAACGTGCAGAGGAAAAAATAGAAGAAACAAAACTGCTCGCATGCAAATGGAAACGTCTCGAAGTCTCTAATAAAGAAGCATAATAAAATATAATACAGGTTTTCTCGCTGTAATATTAATAACGTCGGGTTTATTGATTATTCCAGGCGTAAGTGGAAGTAATCCAGAGAGAAAACTGCATTTATTATTTCATTATTATTAAAGCTCTGCATGTGTGTAAAATAAAATGAAAAGACAAAGAAAAGAAGATGTTTAAATCACATTTCCATAGCGTTTTGGAGCTATTTACAAACATCTTAATTTATAATACCGAGTCGCATTTTTGCACGAATATTCCTCTTTATATATTTGTTTTCTTTTGCTGCTTCTTCATCTCGCACATGATGCATAGCGTAATTACTTCCTTATGATGCTTAATGAAATATTTATAAAGTTTCGCTGAAAACTACAGGATGTAATTGATAACAATGTATTATAAATATTAATAGAAATGTAATTTTAATGAATGCTGTTTGATATTTTGCCATATTTGAAACGTATATAAAGAAACTTGAATTTATACCAAAGATCAATCTCCTGCATCAAGTCTTCTGTCATGTAATAAAATCAGATAACAAACGGATCAAATTGAGAGATATTCATTCATTCCATGTGAAATTTAATTTGAACTTCTAAAAAGTTGTTTTTGTTGACATTTTGTTAATTATATCAGAAGCAAACATTAAAAATTAGATGATAAAATTTCAATAAAAAAATAAACAATAGAATCTTATATAAACTAAGTTTTAAATTTTATTGTTTTATCAATTTTTCAAAATATTATTTATTAAATTTTGCTGTAAAGTTTAACATTGCTAATGAATTAGAAAAAACTAATAATGAAATTGTTAAATCTAAATAAATGAATGAAAATTTTACACTTTCTATTAAATTTATAAAAATTTAAAGTTTTAATTCACACAAATATAGAATAATTCAGTGTTTTTCAAACTTTTTGATTTGCCTCTGGCGACCCACACTTTAATAGACCCCACACAAAAATAGAAATAATTGTGATCTTATTAAATTGCTTATTGTGTAGAAAATAAAATAATTAACTTCTTTATTCTAAATATAAGAAAACAGTATTAAGATTGTCAGAAGTTATTGCAACTAAATTTCACAATTTTTTAGTCTGAATTCACAATGAAATTATTATTATACTAAAATCAATGTAAAAAATACAATTTATATCTGTTGTAATGTTATTTTGTTAATTGTATTTTTTTTTTTGAAGAAAAATTGATTTGAATATTACATAATTAATTCACTACTTAATAGAATTAGATTGAATTGAAATATTGTTAATTAATTTTAATTGCAATAATTATAAATAATATAAATAACTAAATACAAGACAACAATGTATACAAATATTGTATAATAATAGATAAAAACTGAAATTTCTTAGAAGTTCTAAATTCGACTTTTTTTGTAGTTTATAAAGAGTTATTCTTAAGAATGAATTTTGTAAGTGTAAATGAAACTAAAATAATAAATACAAAAAAAAAATAACGAAGGAAGTTGTACACATAAAATTCAGTTGAACTTGAGGATGGAGCGGATGTAGAAAATGAGTGTATGTGTGTGTATATAAAACTGGAATAAAATGTATTTATTTTCCGAATGTCGTCGGTTTCAAAGTTCACGGAACACTTGCATACATCAATTCCTCGTTGTATCCGCGCATTGTACATATGCATTCGAGTCGGTTATACGCGTCGTGCATGGATTTTCATGTATACGCAACAAACGAAATGAAGATGGAAACGTTTTTACAGTTACGCAACGTTTAAAAAAAACGTTTAAAACCCGACTCGGTTCTTGGATAGAAACGTTTTCCTCTCTTCACCTCACCTCAACACACGATCGTTTCCACCGTTCGTGGCAATTATTAATTTCGCAGATTAATATTCAAATTTCGCGCTCTTTCACGTGCACGATAATCCGCACACTCTTAATTCATTCGCACCATAAATCCACACAGTATTATCCATTCGATAAGGAAATAATCTTCTAAACTGCGGTAAAGGTATTCAAGTTTCATGCGCACCTGAACTTATACATATAGATTATATATTATATAAGTGTATGTATATGCATATCTATAGATGTATAAATAAGTGAATATTATAAAGTGCAACGTAATTTTCCATTCTGATGTATATCATTTCCAGTTGGCAGTTAAAACGTTCCATTGTTGGTGGTTCGGTTTCGCTTCGGACAAAAGTTTTTTTGTTGCGATTTTGCTATGCGATTTGCACACACTTCAGCGAATTGTTTGGTATTGTCGTAACTGGAGGTTATACCTTCTGCGCCAATGCGAAATATAAATTAACGCAGGTGCGAACTTCCCTTTAGATTTATTCTCGAAGCCAGAGGATTATGCACATCGGGTACATTGTTTCCACGCTTCTCATTTCCTATGCATTCATACATACAACAAAATCTTAAGATTTGTTATGCATGAAAGCATACTATAATAATTCAAAGATTTTGTTTTTTTATTGAATACCAATTTTGTTGAAATTAATAAAACTTTATCAATTTTCCAAATTTTGTATTGAAAAACCTTCATAATTCTATATACTTTAATAAAAGAATGAATGAAAAAAAATTTAGTAAAAAAATCCAATCTTGAATTTGTTATGTAAACAACAATAATTTACGTATACTCTCTATATATAAAAAAAGTTAATCTAACAAAACAGTAATTGAAGTTTCCATTAATCAAAATCACTATTAAGCTATCAAGTGGAACTGCTGCGATACCTGAGATTCGTTTATTCACATACTTGTTAAGTAATAAATAGAGATTTATTATTGAGTGTAGAATAGTATTGAGGATTATTAAAATAATGTGAATTGCCTTGAAGTTAAACCAATATTTTCTTTTCGGTAATAAATAACGAATGTTGGTAACCGAAAACGTTGCTCGGGGTGGATGAGTACCAATTAATCCTTCATAACAAACAACACCTTTTGGAATAGAGGAGTAGAAAATTGGTAAGAAGCAAGCTGTTATTACGTTAAGTTAATACAAAATAAGCAAAGGGTTTTTCTTTACCCTAATTATATTTAAACAACAAGATCTATACAAGATTTACGATCGTCTCAATAGAAACTATATGAATTATATTTCAGCGAATTATTAATGTTATAAAACAGATAATATATGATTTAAAGTGGATTTTGGATTTGTTTTGAAATCTGAGTCATATTTATTGTCTTACAATTACATATTTCAATAAAAAAAAATGTAATTTACTATAGTAAAAATTAAAATTATGTACATTTTAAACTATTTAAATACAGGTATCTCTCGATTAACTAATAACATTACACGAAATTATTTTCGTTTGTTTTCAAAAGTGAAAAATGCTATGACCAGAAAACGTTCTTCGTAAAGAAAATAAAGTTTGATTAAATAAACAGTCAACTTACATAAAAACTGAATTCCCAATATTAGTCTAAAGTTGATTGTTTTTGCTTTTTCTCCTTCATTTATCGATTGTCTATACAGAGTTCATCCATTTAACACTGATTGCTTAACATCTTCCTAAATCAAGGTCATTTACACTAAAAATATAGCGTTTCAATGTCGTAAACATCTTACAAAAATATTTAGTTGTTAATATTTTTGGCATGAAATTGAACTTGTTTAATTTTGTCTTTATTTTCTTTGTTTTTGTTGTTAATAAGTTTTTTCTAAATCTTTTACTGAATACTGATGACTTCATTAACATTTTCTTAACTTAATTTCTAATTTCTTGAATGTTAGTTTCTTCTTTTAGTACAAATCTCTGACCTTTTATTAGTAGAGGTAAAGTTAACCGGGGAATGAGGGTACTAAAATTAATTAGACTTTTTATCAAACTAAAACAAATCAAAGAAAAGGAAACCACTGAACGAAATAGTGTATGGTTTTAAGTGGTGGGACTGATAAGGTCTAATTAGTAGGTAGAAATAGGGTTTCATTGATAAATACAAATCTGACCGACAAATATTTTCCATTATTACATTAGATTAAATTAGTGTATGTCCTTTATTCTTTATGTATTGAGACTATAACAATTCTAACAATAACAGTCTTTTAATATCTTTAATTAAATAATTTATGAATGAGTTGAAATAATTGAATATTTATTAAAATATTCGATTTAAATATCTATATTTTATTCATTCCATAATAAATAATGAAAGTTTGAGTTGAAAAGTGTATGTTAAATTTATTCCTATCAAAATATATTGACGATAATTAAAGTAATTTGTACGTTAAACCAATATTTTCCTTTCGAAAAAAAATAAATAAATAACGAAAAATTTAATGAAAAATGACGTTAGGGGTGGAAGACCACCAATTAGTCCTTCATAGTAAACAACGTGGAAGATGAGCGGTAAGTGGTCATTACATAATAAAAAAAGGGGACCACATCACCCTTATTATATTTAAACAAGATCGGGTCAAGATTTACGGTCGATCGATAATCACCAAACGGAAGTACCGAACGCGTTACGTAAGCGGCCCTCGCGGCCACTTATTACGTCGGGCGTATTAGAGAGGTCGCTTTCGTAGATGACCGGAGGCGGGACATTCGAACTGAGAAGATCTACGACTTCGAAAAAGAAGAGCACACCGAAAATCCGAACCTCAACCTTACCATTAAACCTCCTCACTTAATAACAACCGTATGGAAGAGTTATTTGTTCTTCGCTGTTTGTCGAGCGGATCGCGTAGTAATGATGGTGATTCCATCAAGATAACTGTTCTTGCGTACATTAGCATATCCGAAAAGAGTTTAAACCCATCGCAAATTCTTGCTGAAATACACCCATCATTGCTATTATCATCATTTAGTTTTTTTGAAATTCCCTCCTTTTTTTATGTAATATAATTCGGATAATATACAGCGATAATTGCGCGGTTTTATACGTGTCTGGATCATTACGATCTATAAAACCAAGCCTCGATAACAGTTATTTTACTTATACTTTATGAAATTGATAAATTGCAGACTCGAAGTTCACGAAGCAACATCACTATTATCATCATCATCATAATCATCATTATTCTTTACTCAGATTTCACGATCTTCGGCAATCCTTTATTGCCTTCGTCTGCGACAAATCTAGCATGCAAATTTATCAAAATGTTTGTTTCTCTTTTTGTGTATACACATATATTATACTACATAAAGCACTTCGTCCTTTTTATATTTCAGTTACCTTCGTCCTTGTCGCTGCTAAATCTCTTGCAATTTCCCAATCGGCATTTAATCGCGCCGCAGTCCACTGTAATTTTCTGATTAAACATACCGACAAGTAAAACGAAGTAACAATTACGAACGGATGAAATTGTATTCCTGCGTTTATCAAAACCCTTGGCGTATGCAAATTATTAAATCCATTTTTCTTTTTTTATAGTCGTTTTCAGAATTCCCCAACGATCACTTCGCAATCGCGCCAAAATGATCATAAAAGTTTACTTGCAAAAAGAAACAAGAAAAATTAGAATTTATAACGTTAATTATTTGATACTTTTTTTTTTAATTTATTACTGGAAATTAGGAAATGCTGCAACTGCGACAGCAGGCTTATTAGAAAGGTCATAGTTTTATCTTTAATTTGCATATTTTATAATCATATTAACGAGCGTGGTTATCGAGTAATTAAATAAAACTTGAAGATGTGTAAATCGAAAAATTTAATACTCGAATTTGTTTGCTTGTTACAGGACTATAGGAAATACTGCAAAAACCATGGCTTATACAAATTATTAAATCCATGTTTTAATCGTTTTCTCCAGAATTTACCAACAATCACCTCGCAATTGCGCAAAATGATCGCAAAAGTTCACTTGCAAAAAGAAACAACAAAAATTAGAATTTATAACTTTAATTATTAGATACTTTTTTTAAGAAATTTATTACGGAAAATTAGGAAATGGCACAATTGTAAAGGTAGGCTCATTAGAAAGGTCATAGTTTTATCTTTAATATGCATACTTTGTAATCAAATTAGCGTGTGTGGTTATCGAGTAATTAAATAAAACTTGAAGATGTGTAAATCGAAAAATTTAATACTCAAATTTGAAAGCTTTTTATAAGAATATAAGAAATACTACAACTCTATATTAGGGATCATTGGAAAGGCTATAGTTTTATCTTTGATATACATATTTGACGGTCTAATAGGTATACGTAGTGTAAAGAATACCTCGCATAGTACGGTTCTACTAATGTGCAGCACTGTTTGAAACCGTACCAATCGAGGACTTTAAAAATAAACAACACAATAAGAGGCTTGACAACTTAAATGAGGTTGCTTCACATTTTTAATGGGTTGCAAAATGACAGCTGTCATCTTGTGTTAAAGCGAGCAATTGCTAAAATTGTCTTAAGAATTGTGTACAACTACGAACAAATATTAAGGAGAGAGAAACGCTGATCTGGATAATGAATATAAGATAATTGAATGATTGAGTCTTTATAAAGATCAATAAAATAAATGTAACAAATTAATTAAGTCCAATATCCATCGAAAATCATAATCACCTGTTAATACTGCTTCTATATACTCAATTATGATGCTGAACATATAACTTAACGAAATGGCATTCCTAATACATATATAATGGCGCACTAAAGTAGATGCAAATAGTAATTAGAACATTAAACTGAGCGTAATTACGTCGGCAATTAGGATAATGAGGAGGAGGCTGTCAAAAATGATGGCACCTATCATTTATTGGCAAAAAAGGGGAGATAATTAAATGTGAAGCGAGCGCCAAAAAAGAAATGAGACTGAAAATAGAAATTGTTAGGCGGATTATGAATTTTAATGTTTACCTGCAGCTGTACAAATTACGTTGATGACGATATTTATGTCGAAGAAAAATTACATAAACGACAATAATTGTTTGTGGAAGAAGTAAATTATTTCTTGCTTCAAGCTACTACCTAAAACTATTTGACAAATGTATTGCATATGGCGAGAATTATGTAGTAAATAATAATTTTATCTTTAATTTTAAAAAAATATATCAAAAAACTTGAAAATTCTTGATAAAAGTAATACAAATTAATGTGCCTCTAACTGTCAAATATAGTTAGAAAATTAATAATACAGATGTCGCCGTTTCAGTATCAATTGTCATTTTTTGTTTTGGAAATTACAAGTTTATATAATAATTTTGTTTGATAATTTATGCTACATATTACGCAATATTTGTCAACTTGATAAGAAAATATTTCAAATTGACAACTTGTACAAGTACACCTGATATTACCAAATATTCGACAACTTGATGAGCAAGTATTTCTAACCAATATTACAACATTAATACTATCACGTATTATAAGCATTAATTATGGAAATAATATTCATTTAGAGACATTTTTCTTTGTAGAATCTGGTGATCAGTATGATTTAATCTTAAAAAAAAGTTGTCTAAATACACTTTTCACGCTTTCAGAGATAAAAATCTGATTAAATTCCGATTCAAGTTCCAGCCCTAACGACACGACAAAGGCATCATAAATTCCATCCAGCTCATTAATTACGAGCCGACAATGACAGTTGAAGCGAGGCTAACCTGTTCATCTGTCAGAAGAGCAGAAGAGAAGAAACGTATGAAAGAATGGTAGAAAGAAAAAAACGAACGAGAGAAGCTTATCCAAAATAAATAATTATATGGTTCTTTATAGCCACCGGCCCATTTTGGATTGACACGAGCCGCCGTTTTATACATCCGAAAATTCACCGATCGTTGCGTAACATTGATCTGAATATTTGTAGTGGACGGAGCGCGCTCTGTAATTAATAAATTTCCTATTAGGCGAAACGCTAAATTAATTATTGGAGATGGCGTGTAATCATTCTAAACGCGGGATTAAAGAGCGACCGAACGGACTATAAATAATTTTACATAATTATCAACTGTAAACCATAATGTAATTCATTCAATAAACAAGGCATTCCTGTTTGTTTTCTTCTTTATTTTTGGCTTAAGATCGTTTTTAATTTATTAAGTATTTCTAGAATCATTTAATCAACAAGTTTTCTTACTTCACAGAAACTTTGTATGTCATTTTACATGTATCTAGTAATTAATTTAAAATTAATAAAAAATCTATCAACATTATTCCAATAGATATGATTAGATTAGTATTAGTTAATAGAAAAATATCTTGGAAAAGTTACCTTCAAATTGATTTCATAAAAGATAAGAAATAAGAAAATGTTCAAATAGATTATTAAATTAATTAAATAATGAACATCATTATTATAAATCTTATGTAAATTAGAGTATTATAACTATTAACTGTGAAATCCAAAAAGAAGACATAATTACTATTATTAAATCATTTAATTTTTTTTTCAGTCTACCGTTGATTTTCTCATCAAATAAATTATGTAATCAGAACTATAGTAAATTTGCATAGCTTGAGGTGTTTCCTTTATAATATCCCGATTTTCTCGATCCATTCAAACTGTTTAGTCTTGGTTCATTCTTCTCACGGCGGATGATGATGTTTTATTTTATTTTTATTAAATTCTCGATGGTAACGGTCAGTTCGAATGATGACCTTGCTCCGATCTATTACTTTTCGTAACATTTACTATTTCCGTGATTTATGTAACATTTTTTTAAATTTAGTTAACATTTTCGTAGTTGCTGTACTTATATTGTTGGTTTGTTGTGATAAGGAATATGTTGTGATACCAAGAATCGAAGTCTGAGTGCGTTATTTGGTTAAGACTTTAAGAGGTTTGCGAATTCTTTTCCATGACTCATGGATGAAATGCATGGATGCGGCTCCGGGAATTCTGCGCCTCAGGCAGCAGCTCAAATGCTTAAGAGCGTAAAGAGTAGAAATCTATTTGTTCGTGTCTCTTCGTTTTGCGGAAGAACATTTTATTGTTACTAAAGTGGTCTTATTTACTACTTAAGATCATTACGGTTATATAAAGTATATAGTCTAATTTGATAATAATAAACTAAGAAAACTTTTTTTAATGTTGCTTAGAAATACTTGTTCATCAAGTTGTCGAATATTTGGTAATATCAGGAAGTAGTATAAATTATCAAACAGAATTATTATATATTCATGATACAAATAATTGCATAAGTTGTCAATTAGAAATACGTAGTCATGAATTTGACAAATGTTAGATAATATGTAAAAATACTTGTACAAGTTGTCAATCAGATATTTAACAAATATTACGAAGGATGTAGGAATGCTTGTACAAGTTATCAATTAGAATTATTATGTAATCATGATACAAATATTTGCACAAGTTGTCAATTAGAAATACTTATTCATAAATTTGACAAATATAAGGAAGTATATTGGAATACTTGTACAAGTTGTCAATTAGATGTACTGGATTTATATAAGCAAATATCACGTTTAATCATAACGGAATATTACTAAACTGCATTAAAATCGTATTCCTATTAGATCTATCTAGAACATCTTCATAAATTTGATAATCCTGTACATGTATATCGTACATAACAAATCATAGACACCGAAGCCTCTCTAACCTGAGATTATCGACCATTCAATGTTCCATAGATATTAATTTATTGATGATTCGGAATCGTAACTCCTTTCGATTTATTATTATAGATGATCAATTCACTTCCTATATAATATTTAAAGTATAGTAGCAAAACTACTAACTTTTTATTGCAGTAAAATTGTAATTAAAAAAAATGTGTTTTAATGATGATGACTGGAATTTGCTTCAAAAACTTGTATCCCCTTCAGTACAAAATCAAAAAATGTTGCAGCCACTCTATTAGTCATAAGACATAAAAATGACAGTCAGATGACATCACAATAAACAATGACAGCTGTCATTACATAGCGTAGATAATATATATATGACAATACTTATTATCAAAAAAAAAGATAATTTCATGCTCATTTATTTTTTTTATATTTTTCCAATTAATTATATTGTAGATGTTCAAATCTTATTAAATAGTAATTTATTTTGATCGTTCTATAAAAATATCGCTTGTCAGCAAGGAATGTTTACTGTAAACGAAGAGAAGTCAATTCCTCCTTGGAGGATTGTAGACAACTCCTGCACATTTTATCCCTCACAAGAATTTCCGTAAAACAAACATAGCGGAGGTATACATCTTGAGGGGGAATTTCCGTTTGCTTATTTATTGAATTGCATCTGCGGCGACCGAACGTAGTAAACTCGGCTCCTGCGCGCCGTTTTTCATCCTGCCGACGAGAGAAAGAGAGTCCTTGGCAAAAATTATTGACTCCTTTCCCGGTCTTCGAAATAATTCATGGGAAATACACACATCCAAAGACGTATCATTCTCTTCTCTCTATCCTCGTATGTGTACAAATGTACGAGTATATAGCTACGTATGCGTAGCCAGATAGTTGTTTATTCAGTCTTGAGAAGGTTCTCATGTATATTTCTTTATTTACCTTACGTATTCACGCCGTTAACTTAAAATGCAAATGCAAGACGCAGCGAAAAAATAAAAGGAATGAAAGAACTAGCAGAACATGGTGGAATGGTTGGAAAATATGTGTGTAAGTAATACGAGTTCCAGAGCGCAAATTGCACCTAATGTTCTTTAATTGAGACGAGGGCATTCTCTTCGCTGCTAGTCTCTTTTGTATGTCAGCAGGAGAACTGTACATTCCTGCAAGCGCCGTGCACATCCTAAAGAGGATTTGATTGATTTCACTTTGTTATTAACAATTATTCATATTCATCTCTCGGACTAGGTTATTTTGGTCCATTGACTTCTCCATATCTTCATCAATATCCTTTTCACAATTACATTTTTAAAACTTATAATAATATCAACAATAATTTTCTTTTCTCGATTTTCAGTATTTGGATATTATCAAAAAATTAAGAAATTTTACAGCATTGTTTTTCAGATATTTGAGATTTATAAAAATTCATGAAATTTTCAGAACATGATAAAAATGCATGAAATTGATTGAAAATATTAAAATATATTTAATATTTATTCATAATACAATGGAAATAAAGTATATTAACATAGATTTTCATTACATAATTGATTTTCAGGTTTATAAAATTTCATGAAATTAGTGAAATATTGGAATATAACTTTTTTTATATTTATTCATAGTACAAAATAATATTAACATTGATTTTCATTACACAATTGATTTTCAGAACTTAATATTTATAAAATTTCATGAAATTTTCGGAACACGATAAAAATTAAAGAAATACAACATTTTTAAAACTACATCATATTAACATTAATTTTTATTACACAATTGATTTTCAGAACTAAAGATTTATAGAAATTCATAAAATTTTCAGAACATGATACAAATTCATGAAACTGATTGATAATACTGAAATATACAAATTGATTTGTGTTACAATTAACTTATTCAAGCAAATTCAGTTTTAATATTTTAAAATTCAGGAATTGTAACAAAATTAATTGAAAATATTTTAAGATTTATAGAAATTCATAAAATTTTCAGAACATGTTACAAATTCATGAAACTGATTTATAACACTGAAATACAAATTGATTTGTGTTACAATTAACTTATTCAAGCAAATTCAGTTTTAATACTTTAAAATTCAGGAATTGTAACAAAATTAATTGAAAATATTTTAAGATTTATAGAAATTCATAAAATTTTCAGAACATGTTACAAATTCATGAAACTGATTGATAATACTGAAATACAAATTGATTTGTGTTACAATTAACTTATTCAGGCAAATTCAGTTTTCATATTTTAAAATTCAGAAATTGTAACAAAATTAATTGAAAATATTTTAAGATTTATAGAAATTCATAAAATTTTCAGAAGATGCTACAAATTCATGAAACTGATTGATAACACTGAAATACAAATTGATTTGTGTTTCAATTAACTTATTCAGGCAAATTCAGTTTTAATATTTTAAAATTCAGGAATTGTAACAAAATTAATTGAAAATATTTTAAACTAAAATTTCGAATGCAAATGTAAATTACTTACAGATAACTAGACAAACCGTAAATGCATCAAAAGGATGGTGATTAAGTTGAAGAATCCGGCTGGGCATTAAATTATGCAATAATGTGCGGCGTGTGAATTTTGAGGAGAAACGAAACTGGTTAGAGTCTTGTAATTATTGCGGAATTTACGACGCTTTGTCGCACCATTTGAATATGCATGCGCGCATTTAATTACTTAATGCCATCAATAAAATGACGAATTCGACATTAATAGTGGTCCTTTTTTCCCGAATGTTTCAGATACGTTTTATTGGCTCTCTGCCTAGCAGGAATCTGCATCGGTCTGACGGAATGCAAATCCAAGAAGAACCACGATCTTCTCACCAAAATTGGACTGGCACGAGTCCGGGCACCGAACAGCCATTACAGGAAACGACTTGCGGACGAATCCAGGCACCACAGCAGATCCGACGATTCCCACATGTTCGTCATCAAGTTACCACCAAACCCGCATTACTACGTCCACAACAGACCCAACTCGTACATGGAACCAGAGAATAAAGTTCCAGTAGGTTTCAAGAGCAACGGAAAACCGGGAAAGATCTACCATTGGAATATACCTGTCATCAAGAAGATAGCCCAATCCAAAGCCAAATCGAGGAAGAGCGACGATTCGATGATTGTGGACATCAAGCATACAAACTGGAACGACGTTTTGGATAAACCCTTGACGAATCCTAGCAGCTACAAGAAACCCTCGTACTACGTTCCGGCGAAGCTGAAGAAGTCATCGTTCTTCAAGTACTTCCCAGGAAACGGAAAACCGAAATCCTTCTACGTGATCGAAAAGAACAAGAGGAAGGCGCATCGCCACAAGCTGCTCGATTGAAATGGCTAAATATATATAAATGTATACACTATTTAATGAAAGGAAATCGAAAAGACTTTGTGCAATACGAGTGCTGGTTATATATAAAAAATAAGAAAACATACAATATAAATATATTTTTGTGATTATATAACAATTTATCTGTTCTCCTTCTACAAGTTCGTTTTCGGCATATCAATTAACATAGGTTAAGACCTTTCCACACTGGAGGATCATTACATAACAAGAAATATATGATTACAACAAAAGCACGAACGATATTTGAAACAATGTAAATAAATTTGTAAAACTCGTCAACAATTCATAATTTCTTTTAATTACTACTTAAATATATTAAAATACTCTTAAACGTATTGAAAAAATGAATTTTATCATAAAAGCAAAGAAACTGATAGAAGCACTCGTGTCGATTCAATTTTGTTGTAAATACTTAACAAGTTCCTCCAGTGTGGAAAAGTATATTTATATACATTTGGGAAGGGTTTTTACCTCACAAAGCCATCCTTAAATGTAATTTTCTTTCTCTCTGTTAATATTATAACTATTATTTAAATTATTGATTTTGCACATCTGACTGATTTAATGGTAAATTCTTCATCACATTAGATTTTCTACCCAATTATTATTATTATTTTTATATATATAATGTTTTAATTTTTAACATTCTAACAATGATTAAGTATAATAAAAATTAGTGTTTTAGGTACTACGTCTTGTTATTTGAATCCCTTTTCTTCCCTTCATCGGTTTTTCCACGTTGTATGTGAGTCACGCGTTAGTCACGCCGTCGAAGATGAGGTTACATAATGCAAGAAAGCGTCGGAGCTTTCGCACCACACGTTTCGTAATAATATAATTGCGAAATTAGTGTCAGAGATCATTTTGCACTCGTAAAGCTGCCTTCGTGGAAACTCGCAATTAAGCTTGATTAAAAACGGGCTTTTGAGCGGAAAAACATTCGCCGCAGACGAATAAAGGCCTGCAAACGATTTAATTCTTTAAGTTAAGTGTCCGTTTTATTTGTTTGTCAATTTAAGTGAAATTAATGTGTAGCTTTTAAATACACAACCCTTAATGGTTTGGAATTAGTTTTAATTGATAACTTCGTATTTCCAGAAAATTTACAATTATAGTTTAAATTTTTTTAATCATTCGATTCATGATTCAATTGCTTTTATATTTTAATCAAATATACAAAAAATAGTTAATAGTTAATAAAATAAACGTATAGTATAAATATAACAATGATCGAAACATACTTAAATACAAATTATAATTTCTATTAAATTTTTAATAAATAAATATATTCTTTTCACAATAATTACATTAGTTTCTCTTCAATTGACAATTTTGGTAAAAGATACGTATATTATGAAACAAACGTATTTCGTATCATATTCACAATAAGTCTATTTTGTCTCTATTCATTTGGTAAATTTTATTAGTTTTACAACTTATTTATATACTTTTCATAATAATTTGAGTTTTTTTTCTCTTAAATTGCAAAATTGTACAAAAATTTACATACTAAATAATAAATGTGATGGATTTATTTATTGGATTTTAAAAAATGCTATTTCTTTTTGTCCCAATATTTTTTTTTAAATGAACCAAAAATACTTTCTATTTACATAATTTTCATGATAATTTAATGTTTGCTACCAGTTAATATATAAGAAATACTTATCCAATATACATAAAATTTATTTACAATAAAAGTAAACCTGAAAAATTTTTCTTAGCAAACAAAAATATTATTAATTTTTAATAAAGTTATACTTTCCCGGTGGATAGTTTACCATTATGATGATTAGATTTTTAATTTGTTGGTTGGCTGTCGTCTTGTATGTTAACTTCAGTAGTATATTCATGCTCTGCGATTCCACTATTTCCTTTCACTGTGAATCTGCTGCTATTCTTAACACTGTCATTGTCCATCGACTTGGCTTCAGGTCCATATGCTGAACCTCATTCATTTCACAGTTCATCTCTGATGAACAATGGCCCTATCACTGCAAGCAGCAAGAGGGTTCACAAAGGGACAGGATATGAACCTGTGCCCACTAGATCGTGGGTAGGATAACTTAATCATTCGGATATTAGTCGTCCATTTATAATTTATGTACAAAGAATTTTATCAAATTTCTGATAATTAATTTAATTACTATCTTTTTTATTAAAAGTTTTATAAAAAAAAATAAACTAACACATCAAAATTTTATTTGTTTTTATTTGTCAACAATAAAAATTCAACAAAATAACAAAATAATTTAACAAAAATAATGTATAGAAGGGAATGCGACCCTCATCTCGTGTTTGAGTTATAGCATATAAATCTTTTTCCACTCGCACTGCGGGTTCTCTCTGAATTACTTTCCTCCCCATTTGAACAAATTTCATACGTCGTTTAGCACTTGATGCCATATTTTAAAAACATCGCAAACAGAAATGTAGACAGAATTCGTACTATGTTATATAATTGAAAAAAAGCTTGTAAAATATGATTAATGTACTGTAAGAGAACAAGTTCATCCATTCATGTTTTTCAAACCAATAAAATTGCTTCAAATGTATAAAATTCTTTACATTTGTTACATTGAAAAATGAAGATTTTAACTTCAAAAGTAAGTATTTTCCTAAATATTTATTTATTCTTCAAGTGTGATTAACAAATCTATTTATTTTAAAAATATTAAATTAATTGTCACTTTTGTAACACCGTAAAATATGCACAAAATATGTAAACGTTGATTATTTAAAAGAAATCCAAAATTTGATAATTTTGTAATACATCATTATTTAATTAAATTTTCAATATAATTAATGAAAAATTTCATTGAAGATTGATAATAAACCTTGATTTTAATGAATTTAAACGATGAATAAAATTTTAATAAAAAGATCTTTTAATTCAAATTTCTATGCGCGTTTGTATGTAGGAAATGGTGACTAGTTAAAATATTTATTGTAATCTTGAACGTGGTTATCCAAGCATGGATTCGTTTAGAATGAAAAAAAAAATGTAATTTTAAATACCCAGAGAGCATTGAATAAACAAGATAATTGGTCTTATCCTGTTGTTTTTGTATATAAAAAAAAAACAATAATAAAAATACATAAGGTAAATAAATGTGTGATTCAATTCCGTTTTCTATTATTTAAAATTCTGGATAAAGTCATTAAATTTGTATTAACTCGGTTGCTCTTTCGTTTCGTTTCGAAGCGTTGCTTTATTTACATACGTCGACTGCACACACATGCACAAACCATGGCAATGGGTGGTCGTCTGGTTTTCATGGTTTGAGCGTGGAGAAAAGGATAAAATTACAAAATTGAATGGAATCAAAATGGAATTACACTGATCCCAGCTTTAATTGCTGGAGGATCGGGAAGCAATTACGATTTTCGATTTGAACAGACAAAAAATAATAAATAAAACGAGATGTATGTATGGGGTGGAAGAAGCCCTCGATGCGAAGGGAAAGAAGAAGAAAAAACTCCATCGGAGTGTAATAATAGAGGGAAGAAAGAGCGTTTGTTATGTCTAGCAAAAGAATGAAAAGAGGAAACTTTAGAATGCTATCATTTCCTTTCCGACTCGACGTCTTCCTGTTGTACTTTCCCCGTCTCGGAATATATTTTTTTTTCTTATACTTCCCAAACCCTCTTGCATTCGTGTGTCGTCTGCGAATTCGCATTTTTATTTGCCTTTAGTCGACGTTTGTGGGGATGAAGCCAGATTATAAGGGAAACGCATTTGTAATTTTATTTTTTAACTTCATTCTTTCATATGTTTATCGACCTAATTCGTCTCCTTGGTAACGTTGTTAGACGTTTTCTGTAAGACTAGTCAGTAGTTGTCAACGATGGCGACGGGCGTTCCCGCATTGCAACCTAGGTTGCTCCTAGGTTTACAAACCAGAGTACGTGGGAATGCCCATTACATCAGCGATGAGGAGGTCGTGTATCCGGTGGGAGGCGTCCTCTGCGTCCACAACATCAACCAGAAGAAGCAGAAGTTCATCAAGATGCCGGAAAAGGGGGCGAATATAAGCATCATTGCTGTTAGTCAGAACAGGTATACTTTTCGGATTATTGGATGCAGGTGGTGGGATTGATGGTGTTAGGAAGTTCGTTGCAGTTTGCGAGATTGGGGAGAAGCTCTCTGCGACGATTTACGATCCGTGGGTGTTTAAGAAGAAGAAACAGATTATTCTACCCACAGACAAGGAAGTTCAAGCCAAGGAAATCGTTGCTATTACATTCACTTATGACTCTAAGAATTTGGTGATAGTTACTGGAGAGCCGGAATGGTGCATGTATGTCTACAAAGTGGAGAAGGGTAAATTGGAAACTACATCCAGAGCAAATAATAGCAATGGTACTGGTACAGTTGTTCAAGTAAGTAAATCTATACATTGCCAAGTATTAATAAAATTACTTAAAAAGCATTTGGATTCTATGCACATACATTTTACAAGTTTAAATTATTGAACTTTTAAATTAAATATTGCTAAAATTAATTCATATTTTAAAAATTCTTTTTAAGTTTAATGAAATTCAATTATGAAGCAATGATTTCATCTTCAAAACTTAGTAATGTTAAGAAATGGATATACATTATATAATACAGTTTTACTATAACAAAATGCACTGATTTCGTAAAGAATATTAAAGACTAAAATTTTTGTTTTTTAAATGGAAAAAATATTTCAAATTTCAAAAGATAAATTTATGATACACATCTGGTCGTGTTACAATTACTAAAAGGAATTTCATGTTTTCATTTGATCATTTGCAAAGGTCAACAAATTGAACTTTTTTTAAATTTCAGAATAATTATTTTTTTGTTATCAATTTTGAATTTAATCATCAATTTTATTATATTTGTACAGTGATACCTCGTATAGTGCGGCATCAATTTTAGTTTGAAAATTAGAAAATTAGAAAAAATAAACATTAATTATAAAAAAAATAGTACATAAAATTACGTTTGCTTTAGGTTTATACCAGTTGTGGACAAACCGGGGTAAATTACGGTATTTGGGGTAAAAAGGGATTTTTTTGTAGGTAATAAGGACGTTTCGGAATTAATATTCTATGTATTGATAATGTTATGTAATTAAAAAAATAATTATTACAAAAGGCTATTTTGTCCTGAAATAACTTTTTAGATTTAGAAACAAAACTTGATTCAGAAATGATGTTATAAATATGTAAATGTTTTTTTTTTGCATAGACGAAAACTGTCGAAAGTTCAAAGTATAAATTATGTCCCGTTTTTGAAAAAAATAACCGTGCAAGAATAACAACAACAATAACAACAGTGGGAATTCTTATACGTATATTTTTGATGAGATCCATTCAACAAGTATAAGCATATTGTAAAAAAAAAATGTGATGTTACTCTTGTACGATTAATTACAATTCTTATGCCTGTTTTCGGGGTACTAATTATAGCGCATCATTCTGGGTCGTGACCGCAAAATTAAAAATGTGTATCCATCGAGGAATTATTCAGATTCTACTTGATGTTAAAAAATCCTGTTAGTTATTTTTTTTTCTCGACACATGGACATTTCTAATGGAATACTAATTTCGCCGATAGTATTTTTTAAATTACAGTTAGAATTCATGCACATCCAATATTTATTTGCAATCTGTTCTTTTCTCCACGCGCATTCGCATTCAAGAAATTCGTGATTGACCATTGATGGCATTACTAAATTACAACACAAATTATACGTTATTATCTTAATACGTAATTGTTGTTAATCAATAGATTAAGTACAGTAATTTTTATATGCAAATTCTTTTTATATATTTTTTTCTTATTTAAAATTGTTTATAACTGCTTTGAAGTTTACAGCTAAATGTAAAACAATATATGAAAATGACAATAATTATTATGTTTATTACTACAATTATCTAGACAATTTATAGTAAGAAAATGGGAAATTATAAATTAATAAAGTATTATTTGCAATGTTTGTAAAAGGGTGGTAAATATCAATTTAGATTGGATTAAGGATAATTCAAGTAGCAAATTGTGAATGATCGTATCACAGGATCAAAAAAGCTCTTAAACTCGTTCGATTTATATGATCGTTTTATCCCGTTTATCGTCGGATTTCTTATTTGTCAAGCAAGGGGTAGTGTATCTTGGAGAAGGAAGTTTTTGGTGTGCAGATAAAAAGCCATTGTCCTGTGTCCATTTCGCGTGTTTCCTTTTTCACCCCTATAGTGAATAGAAGAACAAAGCAAGTTACATAATAAACTATCAATAGACCATAAAGTTACGATAAAATGTTTGTTATAATGACTCAGTCTGCAAGTCGATAAGATCGTTGGATCATCCTTTCTCTCCTCAATATTATTATATAATGTCTTTTATCTATCTCAATTCACTCAATGTATATACAAATTTTTATGAAGTTCAATTTAATATTATTGCATATTACTTTGTTACTTCCTCGTTGTCTTCCATATTTAAACTAATTTTGTCTTTTTTTTAAGCAAAAACTTCTTTATACTTCTCATTATTATTACAAACTTTTTTACTTGCTCACTTCTTTCGTAATTTATACCAATTTTGGATACCTTTGAATATGAATATTTATGTATTTTAGCTCAACACTATTATATAATATTTTTTTTTTTATTTTCTCATTTCCTTTAATGTTTATACCATTTTGAATGAGAATCTGTATGTATTTACACTTAATATTATGATGTAATACTTTTTATACTTGCTTATTTATTTCAATGTTTATACCACTTTTGGATCCTCTTCAATACGTTTTATTATGGATTTTGGCTCAATTTTATTATCTAAATACAAATTTCTATGAATTTTGGCTCAATATTATTATAATATTGTACTTTCTTTTACTTGCTCACTTCTTTGTATGTTTTTACCACTTGTAGATCCACTAGGATACAAATCTTCATAAAGCTAAGCTCAATATTCTTATATAATACTTTTTGACTTAATCACTTGATTCCATATTTACTATGGATCTATTTTAATATGAAGTTCAGCTCAACATTTTTTAGTTGCTCACTTTCTTTCAATGTTTCTACAACCTATGGATTTTGATGGATACGTATTTTTATGAAGTTCATATTAATATTATGTTATTAATTCCACATTTTCTTCCATATTTATACCAATTATTTTTGAAGACAAAACTTTATGGTTCAATATTTTTACATAATTCTTTTTTTGCTTGTTCACTTCTTTCATTATTTATCATTTATTTATACCAATATTGATTCTACTTTTGGATCTTTTTGGGTACGATTTTTTTATAGAATAAGGTTTAATATTATGATAAATTATATTTCTGCTTGCTGATTTTATCAATGTTTATACCACTTTTAGATCCCCTTCGATGCGATTTTTATGGATTTTGACTCAATTTTACTATATAAGTACATTTCTAATTGCTTTCAAAATGTATACAACTTTTGGATTTTTTTTGATACAAGTTTCTATAGATTTTGGTTCAATATTATTACATAATAATTTCTTTTACTTGCTCACTTCTTTCCATGTTTTTATCACATTTAGATCCATTAGTATACAAATCTTCATAAAGCTTGGCTCAATATTTTTATAAAAATACTTTTTTACTTAATCACTTGTTTTCATATTAATTTCAGCTTAATATTATTATATAATATTTTATTTACTTGTTCACTTCCTTTAATAGTGATACAACTATTGTAAACAAATCATTATAGACGTGAATGCATCTGCACAGTTAATTTACTTTTGCATTTTTAATGTTGTTATTTCTTGAACGAGTGTTGCAAATCTACACCTAGATTCGAAGAAGTCGAGGAAACGAAAAATAGAGAGAGATAAAAAAAATAATGCAACTGGTGCGTGTCGCCGAAGACTGACTGGAATAATTGCAGATAGGTTTTAATTTGTATAATTATCAATGCTGCTGACGCACTGATGCCGTGCTCGATTCTTTCCACGTACAAACTTCTAAGGTAAAGAATCGGACAACAATTATTACGCTAAAACTATAAGTGTGTAAGGTTATTCACTTTGTTCTGTTTTGTATTACTCTGCTTACTAAACAATACTTAACATGTTAAGTAAATAAAAAAAAATTAAGCACACAATTGTTAACATTATTATGTAATGTTGTAATTGTATAATTATTATAGAATTATTGTCCGGATTGAGCAAAATAAAAAATATTTATTTATATAAAAATTATCAGTTTTTCAAGTGTCTTTTATAAAGTCCTCGAATAGTCCGGTTTCCAGCAGTGTTTGTTGTGTAATTTAAACAAAATCAATTAAAACTGTACAGTTAGAACTGCATTTAATTAAAACATTTAAATTTAGATTTGCATAATCAGTGAAAAAAAAATAAATTTTGTTAATAATTATGTCAACTATTTCAAACATTAGTATTTCCTATTTAAATTCAATAACGTACAATTTACCAAATTTATGCTGATGTAAAATTCTTCAGTTTTAAACCAAATTTAATTTAAATCAATTAAATAAATCCAGAATGTTCTTAATTTTCTTAAGTGTGTATGCTAATATGATAAGTCGATATTTTGACCTATTTTTTTTTTGTAAAATAAATCCTAATAATACTTTTTTTACTAAAAGTTATACATTTTAATTGCAAATGTTTATATTGTACTCGTTTTATTAATTTTGTGATCAAATACTTGTTTTCAATTTGATTCATAATTCTTAGTTTATAAAAAAACATCAGAAATTACATTTATTAATTAAAATGTCCATAAAATTTTAAATTGAAAAAAAAAACAAAGTAAAGATATTTTAATGAATTTATTCATAATTCTCAGTTAATAATAACGTGAAACATTCCATTTATAAATTAATATAAAATTATACTGTTTTATACAAAAAATCAATTTAAAACCAAGCAGAGACATTTTAATTAATTTTTCATTCGACTTTAGAAACAAAGCGAAATGCCAGCGCGTAGAAAGTCTAAATCTAAAAACAATGTAGTTCTTGTTCTTGTAGCCTATTAATATTTAGCACAATGAATCCAACGTTCTTCGTTCGTTTAGAAATTTTAATGAACCTGAAACACTGACTGACACAACCAGTTCAGTGTCTTCTTTAAATTTATTATTTTGTTTCTATTATTTTTATATGAATAATTCTTACATTAACAGTTCCAATAAAATTAATTAATTAATAAAAATTGAATGGAAATACACAAATTTTGTTTATTTGTAAAATAATTCTAAATCAAATCAAATTTATTTAATTCTAATGAAACAAAACGTGGATATGACTCAATTAAATAAGTAAATACGAAGTTCAATGCTTTCTTTAAATTTATTTTTTTGTTTCTGTTCCTATTAGTTTTATATGAATAATTCTTACATTAATTTTGATTTATTTCATTTAAACAGATTTTTGCGTTTATTTGATATAAATTGGGACAAAAATAAAAAAAATGTTCCAATAAAATAAATTAATTAATAAAAATTGAATGGAAATACACAAATTTTCTTTGTTTGTAAAATAATTCTAAATCAAATCATAATTATTTAATTCTAATGAAACAAAATGTGGATTTGACTGAATGAAATTAGCAATAAGTAAATCCGAAGTTCAATGCTTTCTTTAGATTTATTTTTTTTGTTTTTGTCCTATTAGTTTTATATGATTTCTTACATTTAAATTTTTGCTTTTATTTGATATAAATTGGGACAAAAATAACAAACAAAAATGTTTGTAATTGAATTAATTAAATCCGAATTTGTGGGTACGAAAACTGGGTGTGCATGGAACAGGTTTAGAACATTTTAATGAAGCGAAATGCAAAATCGTTGTACCATTTCATTGTTGCTTCTTTTTTATTTATTTAGTTAGAGCCCGTCCAAATTGCCAATAGTTTATTGATTGGTGGACGGGGATGAACATGTACATGTACATGTATAAAATCCGGACGGTCGTCGGATTGTCCTACCGCAATTTCAATTAAATTTAAAACAAAATTAAAGCCTCCTCCCTCCAGGCCATCCCGACGTCCGGGCGTGTCGGCATTTGCAAATTTCTCTCCAAAACAATTCCCCGTAATTTTGAACAATACTGTTTCCATGTTACCGCCATACACACCGACTGCATTGTTAATTGCGACATTTGCATTGAATGCAAATGCACAGAAAAACCGAAAACCTCCTCCTCTTCCTCATCCTCTTCTCCACCCAAAAGCACTCCGCGTGTCTGGATTGTCCACGCAACAAACTGCACGATAAACAAACGAATTCACATTGAATTCATAATAAAAACAAATATTTCATTGAAAAGCTTATTTATTTATCTTTAATTTGATTATTAATTTATATATGTGCCACGTTTGATTATTGAGAAATACTATATAATGTGAAGACATACATACATCAAAATTCTTAAATTTTGACAACTTAATACAAGCTAATTACAATAGTCATAATTAAATCAGTAGATGACTTGAACTATATATTCCTTTATCTTCAATTAGAGTGTTAATTTATAATTGTGTAATGTTCCGTTACTGAGAAAAACTATAAAACGTGAAGACACTACATTTTTCAAACATCATGCAATTGTTAAAATCGTACAGCTGATTACAAGCAAACGATAATAGTCACAAAGATCTCAGCAGATGCTTTGGAAAACCTATTCATTTATCTTTAATTAGAGAATTAATTTATTTTTATGTAATGTTTGGTTACTAAGAAAAATCATAATATGTGTAAGCACTGCATTTTCCAGTCTTTAAATTTTAATTACAGGAAAACTGTACAATACATCAATGTCTCAGTAGACTGATTGGAAAGTATTAATTAGAGAGTTAATTGATATTTGTGCGATGTATGCTTAACAATGAAAACGATAAACAGTTTGATTTTTAGAAAACTTACTCAGTTATGACGAAAACATAAAATGTGAATAAACTTTTCATTTTATAATTACGCAATAATTAGTATATGCATTATAAAATGTTAATTAATACTGTTTTGTTTTGTATTAGCATTTACGTTTCGAAGAATTTTCAATTATTTTTAACTTTTTATTCAAATTTCTAGAAAACTATCAATATTTTTCTACTATGTAACAAATCTATTTCTCTTTTATACATATGATATAACTGTAGAATAAAATTATATGAGAAACAAAGAGGATGAACCATTAAAACTTAATCAATTTAGCTTTGGTTTAATTTAACTGCAGCGCCTCGGAATTTTAATAACAATAATGAACAAGATTTTCCCTTCGCCGAGTGCATTAAATAAACCATAAACTTAGAGAGTTTGCTTTTCTAAATGTAGGAAGTAGCAGGTAATTGCGAATTGCAGCTGAAGCATCTGTCCAGTGGCACTTTTCTCCGCCGTTTTCCATTAATCTTTCAATAGGCGTGTAAGTTTCCACCTGATTTTCCGTTAGCAAATGGAGTGAAAATTGCTGCAGAAACCATAAATATTTAATTAAACTGTTTAAAATGTTTGACTTATCTTAAGAGCGTTGATTACTGGCTGCCCTCCCAGTCCACATCTTCGTGCCGACGAACGATGCAAATTATTTGCACGAACTCTCTCCTCTCCTTCTGCTGCTAATTTAATTTTCCAATAAAACAAAATAAAAAATCATTTAGTCAGAAAAACTAAGAATGAATTTAAATATTTATTGAATTAAGGTTTAGGTTTCTAGGAAGTTAATTTTAAAGATATATTAAACACAAGTGTTTGCATTTATCATGATTGAAGTAAGATTTCATAAGAATCACCCATTCAAGTACAATACTCAACATATGATGTTTAACTTAAGTACATATTCCTATATCTGAAAGTCATTGTAATTCCTATAACTGTTTTATATTTGATTTCAGATTGCTTGTAATCCAAATGATCCGAATCTCATTGTTTTGGTTGGAGCAAGTCTCTTCAGAAATCTGGCTTGTTCGGAAGGAAACTGGAGGCAGTACGGATTCAACAAAGCCGAGAACATGACATTCACTTGCGCTGCATGGATATCCCAAGATCGCATCCTCTGCGGAACTGTGGACAGCAAGATAATATTCTTCGAAAACGCCGATCTTAAGGCAATATTTCACATGAACGATCTACCTATGATGGTGTTGAAGCAAGCGGAGGAAGGCGGCTCCGCTGCGAATATGCTCGAAGGCGAACCGTCGACGGTGGTCGGAGGAGGCGGGGAACCCCTGGAGATATCCGCGATGGTCTCGATAAATAGGGGCTTCCTGTTTGCGTTCCCCAACGGAAATATACTGTTCTACGAGAAGGAGTCTCCGAATCGGTACAGGAAGAGAAACGTGTTCAGGATCCCCGACCATTCAATCGAACGCGGCGAGGAGGAGATTACAGAGATCTTCGAGGAGTTTGCCAACATTGATTTGACCACCGTCAACACGATCAGCATCAATGTGTCGGAAGATCGGTTCATTGCTACTTGTAACGAAACGCAGATCTACACTATGCGAATCTGGGGACCGGACTTTAGCACAGCCGGTGAACTCTTCATGTCTGAACTGGGATTTCCTTTGCATCATGGTCCGATCGGAGCAGCTGCGGTTTGCGCTTGGAAACCCATATTTATGACCACAGGCATGTGGGATCGTAGCTTGCGCGTCTGGAATTACGAGAATGAATCGCTGGAGTTGATCAAGAAGTACACTGAGGATATCTTCGGATGCAGCGTTCATCCAACAGGTTTATACGCCGTTGTGGGTTTCTCAGATAAACTTAGGTACTTGAAGATTCTCATCGATGACTTCGTCTGCGTGCGGGAGTATCCAATTAGAGCTTGCAAAATCTGTAAGTTCAGTACGCTGGGACATCTCTTTGCCGCGGTTAACGGGAACGTCATCCAGGTCTACTCCAGCATCACCTTCGAGCACATGTTCAACCTGAAAGGGCACAACGGATTAGTAAGGCTTCTACGTTTAACCAAACTTAAATTTATGATTTAATTTAGGTCACAGGACTCTCCTGGGTGCATGATGACTACAAGATCGCATCCTGCGGTACAGAAGGAGCCGTGTATGAGTGGCAGATCTCAACCACTCGCAGGATCTGCGAGACCTTCATCAAGTCATGCCAATTTGCCGACGTGGCAATAACCGCTGATGGTAAAACCAATTATTGCCTCGGTACAGACGGGAGAGTCCGGGAAATTGTCAATTCCAACGTCCAAGGCGATATCACGGTTACCGTTAATGGTAAATAAGCTTTTTGAATTGATCAATTAAGAAGGATTTATCAAAGATTCTCTACGTAGGTCTGGATGCTATCACTCTTGCAAACTCCGATGGAATGATCTTCGCCACTGGTAACAACGGTGTTCTTTACTCCGTTCAGATGCCATTCAATGATTCAAGCACTTTCAATGAGTACGTCGTCCACGCAAGCAAATGCAATGCTGTAAGTCCACTAATTGCTCTCACAGTTAAATTATGATTGATTTGTTAATGATTTGAAGCTATCAACAATCTTTGCAAGTATGGTTGGAAAACCATACCCATCACATTTCTCAAGCATTTCTTGAATATGATTTGTTCTATTGTATAAAATAGGCAGCTTAAAAGACATTTTGAATTTGAGATTTTTTTAACTTATGACCTGTGATGTAGTACACAATACAGTTTCTATATACATAAAAGTAAACTTAACTAATAAAACCGACTATATGTCTTATTGTACGCTACAATTTTACATATGTCAAGCAATAAAATGAGAAGGAAAGAAATATTATAATTTATACACTATTTCTTTTGTATATTTTTCCTCCAGTTGAAGCTGTATCCAATCCACTGGTGGTCCTATAACTTATATCTAATTATACAAGTCACTCGCAGTGACATCCGATATTCATAGATATCAGTTATATAAATTAGAATAAATGAATTAGAATTTTATACAACATTTATTTCAATCTTAATGTAGCTTATCTTCAAATTCTTTAATACTTTGCTTTTCCGATAGTTATGAAATGTATTTTTTAAATTTATTTATAATATTAGCTTGAAGTATGCAATAATGAAATTGGAACTTTTAAAGAAATTAATCAGATGTTGGGTGTACAGAAAGCATTATAGTATTGGATAAATTGGTGCAGTTGATTTATGTGAATGGTTATTATTCAATAAGGATGTAACTGGTGTGAGATACTGGAAAAGTTGCGTAGGCGAAAGAGGGAATGCTCTTTTAAGTGATGAAGACATCAGTCAATAAACGTGGGCAGAAAATTATGCGCAAAACATGTTTCTAAGGTAGTTGAGAATCCGGAGATTCATTTTTAACGAAGCTGAATTGAAATGAACAAAACATATCAATGATAGTAAAACAATTCGTTATTTATTTTTCTGTATTTATTTTAGATTTTAGTAGTAATTATGATAGCAATTAATATAAAATATTTTGTTAAATAGTTGAGGATAACATACGATGATAAATTTGTGGTGAGCACATCAAACAGTTGTGTTTGTCTGTGGAAGATCCTGAATGCAGAAGGAAAGCAAGTGAAACTGGACAAGGAGTTTTCACCTTCCACAGAGGTGATGATCGAACGTTGCGATTTGGTGGAGAAGATGGGTCTCATTAAAGATTTGCAAGTGCGAATGAACGAGCTGCAAACGGAACACGCTTACCAGATGAGACAGAACGAGGCTGCTCATAATGCAACCATCAAGGAAATCCATGAAGGCTATTGTCTGGCCATCGAGGAGCTCAAAGAGAAGAACGAGAATCTCGAGCAGGAGCACAACCAGGAGATAAGTAACATAAACTTGGAGATAAACAAGATGAAGAGCGGTCACGAAATGTTCGTGCAGAAGCTCGAGGCTAACTACAACGAGAAGCTCATCGTCGAGTATGATAAGTTCATGTTGCTCGAAGAGAAAATGGGAAGGATGAGAACGCGTTACGATAATCAGCTGGAGGATTTGGCGGAGGCGAAGAGGACTTCCGAGGAGACCATCACCAATAATTACGAGCAACAGCTACGCGAAAAAGAAGTCCATTTGGAAGAGGTATAATCAGTATCTTTGCAATTTGATATTGTGGCGATTAAATAATGTTATTTGTAGCTTGTTGAGAAAATCAATCAAACTGTGAAGGAGCACGACGCAATCACGCAGCAGATCGAAGACGATGCCGATCGTGAGATCTTCGAAATAAAGAGCCAATTTGAGAAAGAGCTTCGCGAGGAGCAGGATTTGAATGTGAAACTGCGCAGCGAAACTCAGGCTAGTAAAAAGAAGTTGCAGGCTTCGCAAAAGAACATCGACGATCTGAATCATACCGTGCACATGCACGAGATTGAGCAGCACAAGCTGAAGACGGTAATCTTTGGTTTGGAAGGTTCCATCGGTGATTTGCGTAAGGAGATTGTGGAAAGAGATTCGACAATTCAAGATAAAGAGAAACGAATTGCGGAATTGAAGCATAAGAATCAAGAGCTGGAGAAGTTCAAGTTCATATTGGAGTTTAAGATTGATGAGCTGAAGGCCCAAATTGAACCTAGAGATAGGACTATTCGGGAGCAAACTGAGCAAATCAACGATATGGTTAATGAGCTCGAAAACCTACAGAAAATCATCCTTAGTTTGGAGCTACAGTTAACCGAATTGAGGGAAAAACTGAAAGCCGCTGATAACGAAATTAAACGGGAAATTGTCAAGAATCGAGCGGCCAAAGCGAGCTTGAAAACGATCAAAACCGAAATCCATAACGCGAGTGGTTTATCCCAAGAAATACCCAAGTTACAAAAGGCTGTGCGGGTATTAAAAGGCTTCTCTGTTAATCTTACAAATGTTATAATTGCTTTCGTTTCAAGGAAATGTATCACAAGTACAATGCGGATAAGGATTTCGCCATCGCGCATGCTGAAGACAACGAGGCCAAGAAGGAATTCTTGAGGCAACGCGACTTCTTGGAGCGGACTGTTAAAGCGCTGAAATCGCAAGTGCGTATACTTCATTTACTGCTCGCTCTGTGTGAGGTCCATCTTTTTAATGCCTCTGATTTTTAAGGTCTCGAAAGCTCAAGTTTATAGCGGAGAGAACCTGCGATTGCTCGAACAGAACTCTCTGCTAATTACCGAGACAAACAATCTGAGGAGGAATTTGAAAGTCGAGCGAGGCAGCAACAAAAAGATGAACGCCCTCCTCGGATTGAGCAAACAATGCAGCCTCGCCGAATCCCAGAAGAAGTTGGACATGGCCGTTGCAACGAGAGAAGAGATTCGGAATGAATTCAGTGCTAAAATTGACGTGAGTACAAGTAGCATTAATTATTATAAATCAAATGATTCCTTAATCCTTAATGAAGATAAAACATAAGTATTGTTATGCGTCTATTTACTAAAAATTAAAATGATAGGGTTAATAGATAAACCAAAATGATTGTTGGTATAAATGATATTAATTTATTAATCACATTTTACAGGAAGATGAGAAATCCATCGCGATATTGCAAGATGAAAATACACGACTCCTCGAGAAAATTACCGAAGACAAGAATGAAGATTGACTTTATTATTCAAATCATCTCACTTTTTTAAATATATTTATATACGTATGTACAATTTACAAAATTTATTGTTCCTGTTCATTTTTGTACTAAGCAGTGCAGTTTTATAAATGTGTAGAAGCTCTCGTTTATTATCTCTGCTGCACTACAATACTTGTGAAATGTTGTTTTCAGTTTGTTTTCTCCTTTTCAGTACAAGATTTTCTGATCTTTGCAAGTGGATATGCTTTGATATGAGTTGTTCAGTTTATCAAGAGTAATCGGCGTCTTCAGCACGATTTCTAAGCATTGGAAATCCGTCAGCCTTTTCACATCGTTATCTTTTCTGAGCCTAGTATTTGGTAGCTTTCGAATCCTCTCAACTCGCGTCTCGGAAATCTCCAACTCTTCGCAACATATATGCAATAAAGTGGAATAGGTGAGTTTCCAACGCGGCATTTCGATTTCTATGAAATCCGGATCGGACGAACCGAAGACGCGCACCTTAAGTACTAAATCTGAAATCAAAAGATGTTGAGTAATGTGTGTTATTAGGAGTTATTTTTATAAATAACCATCAGTTTGAGATGGTAATGAAGTTGTTGGGAGTGATGTGAAATCATGCCTGGGCCTCAATTTAGGTGGAATCTCAACTTGTCCATTCAAAGGAGCATTCCTAATGTAATTTGGGACAAATTTAGTGCTGCTTTCTTCCTGATAGTAATTATTTGGAGTAATGGACTCTCCTAGCAGTGAAGCTATATTCTGATGGTTGCACACATTCACTGGTTTCTCTCCTTTATCATTCTCCAGTTTTGAATCAGCACCACTGTTTAACAGTACCCTAACAACATCTTCATTGCCTCTCCTACAAGCCCAGTGAAGAGCAGTCCTAAGAAATTTCATGATATATTTAATCAGTGAAAGAAAGGTTATGTTATAATTACCATCCATTCACTGGGTTTTTTGAATTAACATCAATGTTTTGAGCTATCAGAGCTTGCACAGCATCCAAATCTCCCATGCATGCTGCCTCTCTGAAGCGCTCTTCCAAATTAGCCATAATCCTATATTCTGTATACTACTTTTAGCACTGTGCAGAACATACTTCCACTATATGTGAACTATTGATCCTGCAATTCATTTAAATTTTGACATCTAGGGTCACCTGTAGTGCCTTATCTGAATCTTTGATACGCTCTACTATGCATTATTTAGTAAAAACGCAAAAGTCCATGTGCGCCTCGCGTAAAAGCAAGAAATAATAAATGCATTCCACTAAATCAAAAGACATTCTACGAGTTTGCGCTTTAACATTTGAAACTTAGATATTTTATTAAATCACAGTATTTGTAAACTGAACAGATAATTGTAACATAAAATGTTTAATACAACTAATTTCAAAATCGATACTGGACAAAGGAAGGTAATAGGAAAAAAAATATTGATCAACAGCAAGACTAAATGCATATAATCAAAATATATAATACACAAACTTAAACAAAATTAAACTACGTTCTTCTTCTTCTTGTTTTTGCCGGCAGGACTGTTCATCTTCTTTTGAGCACCATTAGCAGGCTTCACTTTTTCGGATCCGCTCTTTGTCAAAACCGTGGCGTCCTTTTCAGAATTCTTTCCTTTCTTACCAGCATTTTTATTATTCGCTACAGCTGGAACTGCCTCAACTGGCTTATTTTCAATCTGTTTTCCCTTCTTGATTTTTTTGGGTACATTAGTTGCTACGTTGGAAACTGCTTCACTCTCGACTTTCAATTTCTTCGCTTTTTGAACAATTTGTGCTTTCGGTGACATCAAAGTTTCTTCAGTTGCTTTTATTTTCTTCCCTTTACCCATCTTTTCAGCAACTTTCTCGATAATTTCTACTTTTGTTACTTCTTCATTAGCTCTCTTATTTTTCTTTCCTTTACCTTTAGGTTTTTCAGTAGTAACGTCACTCTTGACTTCTACTGGTTCTTCAATAAGTTTCGCATTCTTCTTGCCTTTACCTTTCGTTTTCTCAACAATCTCTTCACTCTTAGTTTCTACTACTACTTCAATGGGTTTCGTATTTTTTTTACCTTTACCTTTCGTTTTCTCAACAATCTCTTCATGCTTAGCTTCTGCTACTACTTCAATAGGTTTCACATTATTCTTGCCTTTACCTTTTGTTTTCTCAGCAACCACCTCACTCTTGGTTTCTACATTAGGTTTCAAGTTATTATTCTTGCCTTTACCATTCGTTTTCTCAGTGATAACCTCATTCTTAGTTTGAACAGTTTCTGCATTAGGTTTAAATTTTTTATTGCCTTTACCTTTTGGTTTCTCTGTGATCACTTCACTCTTGGTTTCTACAGTGGGTTTCATATTTTTGTTGCCTTTACCTTTTGGTTTCTCAGTGATTTCTTCATTTGCCTTTTGGGTAGTTTCTTCATTTGATTTCTTATTCTTCTTACCTTTGCCTTTTGGTTTCTCTGTAATATCTTCCTTTACAATTTCTGCAGTTTCCACAGAAGGTTTTTGAACCACCTTTCCTTTAGGCATTTCTGGAGTTACTTCATTTGATTTAACTCCTTCATTGGACTTCTTGGCTTGCTTGCCTTTAGGTTCAATGATTTCCTCATCTGCTCCAGTTTGCAATTGACGCTTATTTTTACCTTTTCCTTTCTTCTTCTTTTCAACAGGTAATGCTGCATCTACATCAACCTTCCTAATTTTGTTGGGAGCTTCATCTAAAAATGATACATTTTAACAATGACTAAATATAACTTCAAGTAATGTATATATCATACCTTCAACATCTTCCTCTTCTTCACAGTCCTCATCATCACCCAATGATTGTTCTTTTTTATTTCTAACAAGAATAACTTCACCATGTGGTTTGACAATAACTTCAGCATCAGTAAAGGTGGAGAGTTCACCTCTAACATCCTTACAGGCTTTAGGTAACTTACGTTTTACAACAGGTGTTACCACATCAGAGCTGTTAGCTACAAATCATATATAGTTAAAAATAAGTTTGTGTAAACAAAAGAAGTAACTTACCAAGACTCAAATACAGAGGTATAGAAACACCAGTTGGTGTCTTCACATACATATTCCTAATGTTATCATGGCCACCTGGGAACACAATATTCAATTCTCGAACAACATGGTGCAGATTCTCAATAATTTCTTGCTTCTTCATTAAATGATGACCAAATTCAATCAGGTAAGAATCCCTTCCATCACAAATTTTCAGAGGAACCATTTTCAATGATTTCTCCACTTGGTCCTTCAAGTTACTTGCTCTCATCCTTACCATTCTGGGCATTTTACCTTTCTTAATAAACACTGCTCTAAACATTGTCGAGAACTGATTTGAAATTGAAGCATCAACGAGGAAACTATCATACAAATCAACCAATCTTCTTTGATTCTCATATTCTGCATACTCAGTTGATGCTGTATAAAATGGCATAATGCACTTGATATTTGTAATATTGTGCATCTCAAAGATCTTCTCATAAAACTCAATGGTTTTATCAACATCCTTAGGTTTTTTGTAATCTTTCACTATGAAACAAATATCGCTGTTCGCATTCAACTTACCATGTTTCAATGTTATCCTCTTAATCATAGGATTTGCCTCAGGTACTTTAATGCATTTGATTTGCAACAAAAATCTTTCTTCCTGATCATCGAAAAGCTTAACTTTGTCATCATTTTCAAGAAGATGGAACAAACTATTGACTGCAGATTCAACAGTTTTGGAATCCAATGCAATACTGTTTGTGTTCTGCTCTACAACTTTTGTTGGACTATCAACAGTTACCTCAGCGGGTTTCTTCTTCTCTGGTGATTTAACTTTATTCTTATTCTTCTTTTTCTTTGTTTTCTCTTGAACAATCTCTTGAATATTCTTAGGAGCTTTTTCTAACTGATTCTGCAAATCCTTGGCTTTAACCAGATTTTTCACAATCTTCTTTGCCTTGTCTACATCCACAGTTTTCTCCTGTTTTGCTTTTTTAATAACAGATTTGACTCTGTTCTTTGGAGAATTCTTCTTTTCCGCAGTCTTTATGACATTGGGCTTCGCGGATTTTTCTAAGTTCTTCTTAACCTTTGCCATTGCAAATTTCGTTCAAATTTTAAAAACACACGTGTAGTCAATCAACTCAAACTGAGGTTAAGATTTGGTTTGGACGCTTACTTTGTAAACGTTATTATTATTTTCAAGTGTTACCAACTAATAAAACACTGAACTAAGTTTTGTAATATGTATATTTTTAAATAGTTTTTAACATCCATTTATATATTATACAATATTTGATAAATTACAAAGAATTCTTCAAAATAATATTAAATTTATTAAAAAAATAATTAATATTTTGAAAAGTAAACTTACGTATAAAGTTGCCTATAAGTAAAAGTTATAGGTTATATTTATTAGCTACTTAATAATGGATTATAAAGAATTGTAAGTTGTTTTTATTAATTAAAAGTAATCAAATTAATTATTAAATGTTGCAGGGCTTCTACAATTATACATGATCACAAATATCCAATAGTTAAATTCGAAATTGATAAAACTAAGCTGTTCAGATGTTCCAGATCTGATAAAGAAAATGCAATGTTTATAAACAAATTAAACAGTTTAAAGGCTGCTTTACGTTTATCCAGAGTTGAAAGGAGGTGAGTCTTGCAAAAACTTTTAAAATTGCATAAAAATATTGTCATTTACAGATGTGCTCGATGTAAAGCAAACTGGTTAAAAGATAAAAGGCTAGCCCATATGACACACCTTGTTGGTACAAAGTTCCAGACCATGGGTTTTGGCAACAAAGAAGGAAAATTCCTATACCCAGAAGAAATATTATTCCTCTTAGAATCTGTAATAATGACTGCACATAATTGTATGATTTTAAATAATATTCTTTTAGAACAGAGCTGAAGTGTTATTAAACAATATTCCAATGAACATGATGCAAGCTTACCAGGAACTGCTTAGTTCAGTAAAACAAGTGAAGATATATCAAGTTTATAGAGAACTAGTGTTTAAAGGTTTTAATCTAATCAAACATATGCCTTCATTAAAAATCAATGAAGTAGAGGATGTGAGGGAAGAATCTGAGAATAAAAGAATTAAATGTGATAAAGAAGAAACTAATGAAATGAATGAGGTTTTTCTTAGATTGCAAGAAACTGGTCCTAAACTTAATGAAAGGGTACTTAATAAAGAATGTGACTTTAAATTAGCCAATTCTCCTTTGAAAATACACGTGATGTGAGTATAATTCAATAGTGATTATTAAGAGATAATTGAAATTTTGTTTATTTAGGTTTAATAAAGAATTGGATTCGAAGATTGGATTTTACAATGATTCACAGAATAACATTTATTGTGGGATTGACCAGGAAATAACTTTCAACACATTCACCAATTTTCAAATACCATTTTTAGCCATTGAAAATTAAAAATGTATCTTATTCTACAATTTAAATAAATAATAATTTATTTTCCAATATTGAATTCAGTCTGTAAACATATCTATAAGTAAATATTTCTAACTGTTTATGTTAGAGTTACAATTAATGATGTAATAATATACATGTTTTGAATACAAAAATCATATCAGATTTAATGTTCGAATTGTGGAATTCATTCAATATTCCAGTCACATCTTCGACTAATAAAAGAGACCGGATCGACGGCATTATTAATTGATTTCCCGAAATTGGAAGTGTTGCATAACATTCACATTACACATGTTCTGTGTAGGATCAGAGGAGACATGCATTCGCTTTTTTTATTAGCATCTTGAGCGATGTCTTTTTATTGGACGGCATCGTAAATAAATCCATCATAAAAGTCCTTGATTGCATAACAGTACCAAATGAAATCCATCGTTTTTAGCAATCTAGAATTCCTCCAGTTGATCTTTGTTTATGTCACACACATATTATTATGTCATTAACATTACTTCTGATTTTGAAGCTAAATTATGTTCAAGAAGCTGCAAACAATATAATTCGCATTAATCACTTCCCAAACAATAAACGACGAAAGTCTTTTTATGATATTTACTTTTTTTTAAATCTAAATTGAGACAGAGAAAACGATGCGTGTGACATGAATAGCTGAAGAACAATTATTTTTGCACCGAATTCTTCACTAAACAGAAAATTACATTTTATAACCGCAATTTGTGGCGCAGTAAAAGAAAGCACTTAAATTCTTTCTCCGGTCTCGTCCTTGTTGTCCTCGTCCGGAGGATCCAAATGCATCGCAATCTACGAGTGCAACAGAGAAAGAAAACTATCTGTTCTCGACTCGTTATTATTATTACATCTTTTAATTGCCTCGTTAACGAAATTCAGTTAGCTATAAGCAAGAGCTGAAATAGGAATAGAGCAGAAAAAAAAGTATACTAACCGTCGGTAGAAAACCAAATCTATTACTATATAATAACACTCATTAAAAACTATATGCAATAGATTATATTAAAATATTTCATTGCTCTCTTTCTTTCTTTCTCTCTCTCTTTCTCTGTAAGCACATCTAAGGAAATTAGATTTGAAATTTAATAACGAGGCGAAACAACAGTCATTAAAAGCTAAGAGATATACAGAGAGAGAAATGGGATGACCTTTTATCCTGTTCTTCGATAACTTTGCTTTTATTTTCAACTAGGTTCTCTCCTCCGGCGGACAAAGAAAGACGTACCAAAGAAATTGCACTTTCTACGAGATCAAAACTATAATTATAAGATCAAACACATTTTGCTATCGATCTAATTGACTTACATTGCAAACGAGGGAAATTTCATATAACATTTTTTTTCTCTCTATTGTATTACCGTCAATTATATCCTTTTAAGTAGATTTCAAATCAGCATCTGCAATTCTTAAGATTTTAACTAGTTACCGATTATAAGGTTCTTCATAGACATGTGGATGTATGTAATTTTATACGTTGTTACTGTTGCATATCACAATACAGAATAGTGCGGTTTCAATCAGTCCGGATTCAATATACAGTGGAACCTCGCAAAACAAATTGTAAGAAAAATGACTCCAAAATGGAACGCATTATTGTATTGGGGAAAATTGTTTCATTATACGAGTAAAAATCCGGAAATTTTGGAACGGGTTATGCGAGGTTTCACTGTAGTCCGATTTGAAAATAGTATACAAAATTATTTATATTTCATACACAAATGATCGGTTTTTCCATTTATACAGTCAATAGGGTCGTATTAAGGTTATCGTGGGCCCTAGAATCCAGACCTCCTGCCCTCTTACCAGCATCTACTTACTTAACTTGACAACTAAATATGTATTCTTTAATCTTAAATCGAATATTTTTTTCGTGGGTCCCAAACATAACTGCAAATTCTCGTGGGTCCTATGCAATGTTATTAAGTCTCTTTGTGCCGTTTCTTTACTTTTTATTTAGTTCTTCGATTAGTCCTGTTTCAAGAAGTTACTTTTATATATTTTTTTTTTAAATATAGCAGAATTTTTAATAAATCCAAGATGAAAAATACAATTTGTTATGTAAAGAATGCGTGTTACGAAATGTATCGACCAGTGCGATCAAAAGTCGATTAAATCGATATTTAATTGGAATCGCGTGGAATAATAAATCTACGACTAATTAATGCTTAGGTTACCGAACATCCGAGCTGTGTATGCATTTGAAAGCCAATTTGATTCATATAAATCATTGGACGTAATTAAAGTGGACTCAACAAAGGTAATTAATTAATGAATGGGCTTCGATCTTCTCTTCTCGGAGCGTTTAGAAGAATCCGGATTAATTTCATAAGTATTCGTGTCAACTGGAATTATTGCCGACGGTGCAATAAATAAAATGGTTTTGTTGGTTCTCGTCCCAATTCCATTCCAAATCCGAGTTTACCATTAGACAAATAAACGGTAATTATTCTCAGATTTTCATTTCAAGTTTACTTGATTCGTTTATGCATTCGGATTGAGTGCAATATTAAAAGGACAACTAAAGTAGCGTCCACTCAACACGGACGCTTCGTGTTTATTTTCAGAAGACTCGTTAATAAATTACTTTCCGTGATTACGGTTTTCATGTTTATTAACTGCTAATTAAAGTATGCATTTTAATAATTATAATTTTATTAACATAATAAATTAATAAATTTTATTGATTATCGTCAAGTGGACGAGTGTACGGATTCTTTACAGGATAAATCATGGGAAAGTTTTTGAAATTTTCAATCAGGTTTATTGTGAACCGGACAGATCGAAGCCGCACTATTTGAGTTACTAAGTTTGTTGTTTTTAAAATATAACGCTTTTAATCGTGAAGGTGAAACAATTTGGTTTCATTAATTTTTATATGCAATTTCCTGTTAAAAATCACTTTTTGTCAATTTGAAAATTATCCAATTAAATTTAGATTTTCTACTTTTAATTGCAATAAAATATAATTTTCTTATGAGATCTCTAAATTCAATATTTGTCTGTGGTCCCAAATTCAAATTTCTCTGTGACCCTAAATTCAAATTTGATTGTGGTCCCTAGTAATAGTTCCTTGTGGTCCCCAAATCTTCAATCTATGTAATCAAAATAATCTTACAATTGCTGACAGTAATTCATCAATTCGAATTCTCTCTTTGCTTAGGATCACCAGAAATACTTTGAGAAACAAATAAAGTATTAAAACATAAGTTTACGAGCATTTAATTACCGATGATTTTAATGCTTGAAAACGAAATACAGACGAACGTAAAATATTCGTTCTGAAATTAACGGATGTGATATGTCCATAAATCATTGCTTAGTCTAGTCTGTTGTAGAGACGGCTAATCCAAATCTAATTCCTTCACTGCTCGCTTCAACCTGTTATCGCATCTATAATAAATCTTCGAGGCAAGAAATACTCTGTTCACGGTTTCATTTTTACATGTTTTGTCTTCAACTTGAGCAATAGAAGCATCGTGTAATTGGGAATTATTCTAGTTTTGCACTTAACAAGTAGTAGATATCATTGAAGGAGTAGTAGTAAATTTTATTGCATTTTCCTATGAATCACTTTTATGCGTTTATAATGAACGTCCATATGAAATTAGTATTATTTATTTTTAATTTGCCATTAAATATACATCATAATTTAATTTAAGGTATAATAACCTTGATTTACTTAGAAAAAAGTCATTTTTAGTCAAATTAATAATTTTAGATTTTAGTACAAAATATCTAGTAATTAAGTAAATAAAAAATGGAAGTAATACAAATCTAAAAGTAAGCTCACTGGAAAGGCCATAGTTTTATCTTTATTATACAAATTAGAGTATTAATTAACATGGGTAGTTAACCAGTAATTGAATAAAATGTAAAGACATGTTTTCATAAGAATATATATGAAAAAGTTCATTTTATTATTTTGTACATGTCTTTACATGAAACAAAAAAAATACATAAATGTATGTTGATTATTTAGATAATACGTAAATACATGTAAATCAAAATATAACTTTCTTCCGAGTTTATGGAAATTCCATGTATTGAGAACGAGATGAAAGTACCTGGACATTTTTCTTAGTACATAGTTATTTTTTTTTCGTTGTGTCTGTTAAAGTTTCAGTAATATTTCGAACGATTCACATCTCGAACTGCCAACTTCGAATTTGTTGCACGAACCCAAACCGAAAACCATAAATTACGCATTGTATGCAAATCGTGGAAGAACGCGAGACGTTTTTTTTTTGTACTATACACTTATGTATTTTTTTTTTCTCCTCCTTCTCCTTCTTATTCATACTTGCATTAATTTCGAGGATACACTATTATTTCCACTAATCTAATCCCCATCGGGGTCAATTTGCATGCAAAACTTATTCCCAGATCGTTGCATGCAAATTGAACACAATTCCACTTATGTGATTTTATGTTCTGACGCGTTCGTTTCTTTTTTGTTTTTTTTTTCGTACACTCTTCCTGCATGACTTTCAGTTTAATTTTGGCTACTTAAATTAAGTATAATTGATGTTTCAGATCGTTTCCTTCCATCCGAAAATCGTAATTAATAGCGTGAGATATATTAATAATCGTCATATCGTGAGTTACAGTTAAGAGGCAAAAATTTGGTTCAGTGAAAGTCCTCTTCGTACACTGTATTAATTACGATCGTAATTTCAAACCAATTAACTAAATAAAGGTTATAAGCAATTTTGAAAAGACAAAACAAATTTCTTTCTTTATTTTTTTTTATCATGAAATAATTAATGGCAGTTAATTTAAATGATATATTAGGTTAATTTTTGTATTTTTTGTAATAACTTCTTAGATATTATTTTTGATTAATATATCAATATTAATAATGAAAAATATTTTTGACACGACATTGATTTGTTAGGTAAATTGGTTGTCATGGAAACTAAACTGACAGATGCAATTGAATTTGTCATTTATGACGTTTATGTTTATATTATGTTAGCTCTTATTATTTTATACATGTTTATGAATCTAAGTCATTAAGATTTAGAACAAATACCACTTAGGAAGATCCCATAAATAATCATTGTGTAACGACTATTGTTAATGTTGTTAATGTTGTGCACAAACTCAAAGGTACAATCAATAATGACCTCTAATATGTACATCTGCCTAATTATTTAATTATTAGGGAAAGTTAGTTACTATCTTCCCTTATCAAATATTGTACTCCCACTATGCTAATTCACTACTATATAACAGGATGTTTATGTAATACCTAAAGTAATAGTCCTAGCTAGTCGCTAGTCCAAGTTAATTTTAGTCTTAGTGGAGAGTCCTCCCGAGTCCTAGTTAGACTCATAAAAACCCTTGTAACAAACCTAGCAACTGGAATCTAGACATAGAAATTATTAATCATTTTATAGTGATTAATAAAGTGTTTATTATTATAAACACTCTTATTTCTTTAATAATTCGTCTTATTTCTCGTAAAATACCAATTTATAAATTTCCAATGATTAATATACAATAATCACCAATCTGTATCAAAGTCGTCTTATCCATAATAGACTCTATGCTTAGGACCCACGAGAATTTTAAGGGGCCCACGAAAATTATCCGACGTTTTGTTATGTATAAACGTTATTGTTTATATTATGTTAGCTCTTATTATTTTATACATGTTTATGTATGTAAGTCATTAAGATTTAGAACAAATACCACTTAGGAAGATCCCGTAAATAATCATTGTGTAACGACTATTGTTAATGTTGTTAATGTTGTGCACAAACTCAAAGGTACAATCAATAATGACCTCTAATATGTACATCTGCCTAAATATTTAATTATTAGGGAAAGTTAGGTACTATCTTCTTTTACCAAATATTGTACTCCCACTATGCTAATTCACTACTATATAACAGGATGTTTATGTAATACCTAAAGTCCTAAAGAGTCAGTGTTAAAGTAATAGTCCTAGCTAGTCGCTAGTCCAAGTTAATTTTAGTCTTAGTGGAGAGTCCTCCCGAGTCCTAGTTAGACTCATAAAAACCCTTGTAACAAACCTAGCAACTGGAATCTAGACATAGAAATTATTAATCATTTTATAGTGATTAATAAAGTGTTTATTATTATAAAAACTCCAACTTTACCTCTAGCATTCCTTAAAAGCTCCACTAGGACTCCACAACGTCATAACTACGAGATATTCCACAGTGTCCAGAGATATTTGAATCCCGGGACACGACAGTTTATCATAATGTTTATTCATGAAATATATTTAAATTAGAATCTATTCAATTGGTTAATATAGCCTACGATAGCCTTAATACGTCTCTGATCTATTTATTATATAAATTAAACACGTTGCTTAACTTGTAAGAAAAATTATGGTAAAAATAATGAATTCTATATTTGTATGTTAAAAATCTACATTAAGAATGCATAATTCGAAATTACGTTCATAATTAATGCTACATTACTATTGTTTTATAACGGATTCAACGAGATTCGTACTGTATCTATGGATGATATCTCACGTACGAATTAAATGTAAGTGGAATAATATGAATTTTGGTAAATATTGTAATTAAAAGAAAATTTTCACTTTAAACGTTATTCTACTATTGTTCTCTAACGGATTCAAACGGTATATGTGAATATTCACAGTGGCGTAGCAATCAGAGGTTTAGGGAGTGAAGAGCATACGGGCCCACAAGCTAATGGATGCAAAAAAAGTTGTTTTTAATCATTGCCACTTGAAAACTATTTAACTGAGGTCCCAAATTGAAATATGATATGACCACCAAATGTAAATTTACAAAAAATAAGTTGTTTTTTTAATTGACAGTTAAAACCCGTTTCTCTAAGGTCCCAAATTAATATTTGATGGGACCCACACATTTTAATTAGTTTGAGTCTTGCCAACAAAAATTTGTCTGGGGCCCACAGAAAAATTAACTTCGGGTCTATGCACGTCTTGCTACATCACTTTATAACTTATATACAAATTAAAGGTAAAAATGAATGAATGAAATTAGGTTTGGCAAATAATGTAATTGAGACAAAAAAAAGGAACAACTCGAGGAGAGCATTAGAGTTTGTCTTGTAGACCGTGAAAATACTGGCATTATAATTATTATTAGTCAGTCACATTTCACTGGTTGCACATATTAATAGGATTTTCATTGATTTAGAAAACGATGCAAAGAGAGAAAAAAGAACGAACAATATTAAAAAAATAAAGTATAAACTTTCGCGTATTAAATGCTGCCGGAAACTTCACTTACTCTTTGTTCTATTTCGGTGTATTAAAATGTATATTTCAAGTGTAATTAACTTCTTGTGTAATTAAATCACGTTCGTGCAATTCACGTCTTTAAAGTATATGCAAACAATCGGTAACCTTGTGAAATGAAAGGACAATGAATTTAAGTTTTTTTCTTAAATTGTTGTTAATTAAATATTTAAATAATATATAAGTAATATTTGATTGAAAATCATCATGTACACATTTCACGTATCAAATGTATTAATCTTTTCTGGAAATGTTATTATGTAATTATATAATTTTAGGTAAGAAGCTCATAGACAGTCACGGATTAAATATAGTTGTGGCCCCTAAGCAAATTGTATTTAGAGGCCCCAAATAATAATTATTTTAAAGTGCTATAGGAAAATGTCTTGACTTGTGGGCCCCAATGGGCCCTTAGGTACGTGTCTCATTGACTCGATGGGTAATCTGCCATATTAAGAAAAGATTTCACAGGTGTATTGGTTGTCATGGAAACTAAAATGACAGATGTACTTGTATCTTGTTTTGACATAGAATACTTATGACAACTATATTTACCTTAAAATGACACATGCCTCGAACTGTGCGGATGCAGCAGTATAATATGTAAATAAAATTGATTTAATATTATTTGGTATATATATAAATGTACATATTTACTAGGAAGTAGTTAGTGATGAATAGCGGTAATAAAGATATATTCCAATTTTCGATTAAGCCGTAGAAATGAATATTGAAAGGCGAGAGCAAGCAAAAAGAGACGACGAATCGGACAGAAAGCAATAAATTACTTTACTTACGAAGCGGCGACAAAATATCGCAATTAGATGAAGTGAATTAATGCGCTGTAAATGCAAACTTTATTCCACATTTCATTGGTTTTTTATTGTCATCTCGTTATCATTGTAATTAAAGTGGTGGAAACGCGTTTGCAAATAAATGCATGTATAAATAAACGGAGCTGCGTATAAACGCGAATGCACATGTGGATATCTCTCGTTAATGAAGCAACGTTTAATATGAAATTACAGGTAATTGGCAAAAAGGACGAAGAGAGAAATGCTGACAAGGATGTTAACGAAAAGAAGGAGCACGTTTTATTTTGTTGGAATTGAGAAGAGAGCGCCGCAGAACCAATAATTTAATTTTCCACTTCATTAAAAACGAAAATAGAAAAACCCACGATTCTCTTCTTTTATTTATTTTTTTTTTGGTCTGCCTTTTCATCACGTACCGATCTTCCGAACAATTCATGTCAGTAGGTTAGAAAGCCTGGATCGACGAATCAATAACTCCGGGAAATAATCGAGATTCGATGAAACTATTTCTATACTTTTTACTAAATTACATGCAAATAAAACGTTACTTACAGTTTCTTTTCTGGACTTATTTCCGGACCAATCCTTATTAGACTGTAAAGCATTAATTAAAACGGCAATTATTCAAGAGTAATGAAGAATTTATTCTAAAAGTGAGTAGATTGAAATGGTAATTTCGCAATTTTTTTTTTCGCGAAATTCCTGAAATGGAGAAATCGCCTGATTAATCTTGCGTAATTGGCGTGGGAAGTGTTTCCTTTGATTGTCGCAGGTCAGAGTTTCATCCGGAAGTGGAGGAGGTTAAGAAAAAAAAAATATGTACTGAAAGAAGTGAAAAACTGGAGGTGCAAACGTTAAGGTTGTGGTCCCACATTACTCTTCAGATAAAAATATAATGCGAGATCTCCTTATGCTTTGCTTTAAGTTTCATTCTTTCTGTCTTCATATCTCGTTTGTAACAATACGTGGCTTATTAGTGGAACGCACTTCTTTCATGCTTAATGCCTCGTTAGGAAGACCTTTCTTTGGAGCTGGTAAAAATCTGAAATCATACGGATCTGACTTATCCTGAGAGTATTTTTTGCTGCCATTAACCTATTACATTTTCCACATTATTCTACTTGAAACATTTACAAAATTTCGAGATTTAACAATATTTTTCATGTATCATTTAGTGTACAATTTACAAATATTTTTCAAATTAATAATTAGTCAATTAAGAAATAGTTTTTTCTGTTATTTGTCTTTTTTTGTCCTCAATTAAAAAAAAATACAAAAGGAACCAGAATATTACCCTATGGGAATCCTGATTCAATTAGATTCAACCTATTATGCATTTCTTCAAATTTTAGTCATTTTTTTTAGTAATCAAGTCTAGATTATTGATAATTTTTTTTTCAATCATTAAAACTAACTAAAGGATGTACAAAAAATAATGATAAGCTAGTAATGAAAAATTAATTATGACATGACACTAAGTTGACAGTTGGTTGTCATATATTTTGCTGACATAGAACATTTAATTTTCATTTTACATATTTTTTTTAATAAATATGACATAATTACTTTGATAATAGATAAACACAATTTCGACAGTATATATAAAATTATGTAAAAAAAAATAACAATAAATGGGGAAATAATATATAATAATATATTGAAATGATTTTAGTTAAATTGTAAAAAAATATGTAACTTTCGAATTCTTTATAATTACAATGTCTTTTCTTATATAAAAACAAAAAAAATAATCCAAAAATATTGACCTTTTCTTAACTTACGTTTTAGTAAATTCTACATATTTTTTTTCAAGTCTATAATTTATTATTTTCTAGTTCATTTACACTAATTGACACGAAGATTCAAAACTAATTAAAAAAAACTTTATTTTTTTAAAATCACTTTATTTTTCTCAAAACATAATCAAGTCATTTATTATAGTAAATTGTAATTTCGTGAGACAGTCTTCCTGTCTTATAAGTACAAAAAAAATAAAATTTGTGTTTAATTAAAATAGTTTTATTTTATTTTATTAAATTTAGACCGGAAGATTGATTGTGATCTACATTAAAGTTCACTTATACTTTAAAAAAATAATTTCATTTTCGACCGGAAACCTATTAATATAAAATTTTGTATTGTTTTTGTTTTATATAATTGGTTTTGCAGATTAGTAATCAATAATTTATGAATTAAATAAGCAAACAGAGGATATAGATAGAATTATTTTTTTTTCTATTTCGATTTTCACTTAATCTTAAGTTCTCTTTGTTTTAAGTTAATTCTCATTTTAATTATTACATCTCTGTGTCTTGTTATACTTATACACGTAGCATTTCGTACGCCTATCTTTCTTTGTATATTTTTTTGAAGTTTCACAAGTTTCTAATGAATTTTACTCTTAATAGAAAAAAACCGTTGTTAAAATGTTGTTTTAAAAGAATGAAAGAAAGTAAACCTTCTTCCGCTGTCCATTTTTTACGTCATTTCAGGCCTTTGTACAATTTCACGTGTTAATAGCATATTAACTTTTTTCTTTCGCTCATTCACAGACACCAATTATTTCTGGTTGCGCCAGCCGATTCACAATTGGATTCACTAAAACAGAAGGAAAATAACGATAATAATTGAATAATCAATATGTATATATTTAAATACAAATTACATAAAAAAATTATAGTAATTATATAACAAATAAATTGATACTAATTATAAATATTTAAATAAGGTGAAACAATGAGAGAAAAAAAATGGAATTGCAAGAGCGACGCTACAGGGGGGTCGTCCGTTTTACATAACGTTTAAGTGACTTTGTATGTTGGCTGTGTTTCCTTTTACAGCCAAGAGATTAGATTCTCTTCTCTCTCCTCTATTTTTTTTTGTTCTTCTTCTCGTTCCTCCTGGTCCGGTTGCCTCCGGAGAAAACGTTCTTCGGCTCTTTCCTCTCTCTTTATATTCAAAACAACACGAAAATAGAAGTACAAAAATCATATGGAGATACCCCCTAACTGTATACAAATACTAACAAGCCGAGATTTCGAGATTGCCTCACGCACACTTTATTTATTCCCCTCCTATCTTCGCATACCTATCAAAATATTTTCATACCTTCGTTGCTGTTTTTTTTTTGTTGTTTGTTCTTCGTTTGTTGTTGTTCTTTTTTTTTGGCTCGCTTTCCTTTCTCGTTATTTATTCTGCTGTAACGGAGATTAGAATTTGCGTCTCATATCTAATTCATAAACCTCAAATGCACTGATAAACAGCATTGCAGGATTCTATGTGCCAACTTCTAATCGAAGTTTATGTACTTCAATGTAACTTATTATACTTGTCTATTGCCAAGTAATTTATCTGTACTTGAAAAGTATATGGACAGAGTTGTACTGTCGACTTGATGATAAGTAGTGTGTACGCACCTTAATATATTTCAACAAATATTGTCCCATAGTGACATAATATAGAATATTGTTTTGAATAAAATGAAGTTGATGTACAAGTCATATTCCCCAAATATCCAGCTTTTATATGCATCTTTTGGATCCATTTAATCTATTATAGTTTCCGAGAAAATCACTAAAATGTGAAAACACTGCTATTTTTACCTTAATTTTTCATTTTTTCGCTGATACGGCTTCCCCTTTGCATCAAAGCGATGAGCCAACTTCTAATCGATGTTTATGTACTTCAATGTAACTGAATATACTCGTCTCTTGCCAAGTAATTTATCTGTACTTGAAAAGTATATGGACAGAGTTGTACTTTCCACTTGATAATAAGTACTGTGTACGCAACTTGATATATTTCAACAAATATTGTCCCATAGTGTTTTGAATAAAATGAAGTTGATGTACAAGTCACATCATCAAACCACATCAAATACTCGCTACATTCCCCAAATATTCAGCTTTTATATGCATCTTTTGGATCCATTCAATCCATCATAGTTTCCGAGAAAATCATTAAAATGTGAAAACACTGTTATTTTTTAGCATGACACGGCTGCCTCTTTGTATCATAGCATCATAGCCTACATAAAAGTTAATATTTCATCTTATTATTAATTATTACTAAAAAACTATAATTATAAAACATAATTTTAATTAATGTTTTTGACAAAATTCATTTCATAGAAAAAGTATTAATTTTGTATGTCTCAATGTTAATTATTCTTTTTGCAAAAAAAAAATAAAGTCATGACTAGTGTGTACGCACCTTAATTAATTCAATTCAATTATTCACATTTTTCTCATAATTGAAATTAATATGAAACTAATTTTGAAGGAAAATTTGGTGAAAATATTTGCAGGATAACTGTTTAAGTTCTGTCCTCATTACTCGTTGTCTTTCCAAATTAGCAGTATGAGAAACTAGGGTTGTTTGTTCTTATTGACGACCTTCAATGTAAATTACTTATTCTCATGTTTTCAAGGTCATTATGAATAGATTCTCTTTTTTTCTAATTTACAGCCTTAAACATTTAAAATTATATAAATATTTTTACCAAAAATTTAAAGAATAATAATCAAGGCTACTGTGAAGTATACTTCCAATCGACCTGAATTATTGTGTAAATATTTTAAGAGAAATTCCATTATTTAAATGAATATTTTACAAATGCATACATATTTGTTTTCCACAATTGTTCCCTAATGAATATAATAAATAAGCTTATTAAAGTAAGCCACCTGGAAGTATGCTAGATTTATTACTAAGCCAATTAAAGTGAATAATTTAAATAGGACAGAGTGAAAAGTGCTTCCACTTTGTATTATATTTTTTTTTATTATTAATTTGTATCTCTTATTTATGTAAATACGTTTCTTTTCTTCGACCGTGGTTAAACCACCATTATGTAATACATCAGACGGTAATCTTTTCAGATGACGTCCGAAGCGTGAACAGAGCGATTAAAATACCTCATGGATTTAAGGGTAATTTATATATGTAAACATTTTCAATCCTAATTGAATGAACAAATTTATTATTTAACATTGTCTACCCTTTTTTTTTATATCAATTTAATATTATTTAAGTTTCTAAATAAAAATTAAGTTTGAAAATTTCCATTTTACAAATAAAATATTGAAAAATTTGAGAGTTAAACAGAAATAATTGAAAATGTATTTAAAACCTTATTAAAAGTGATTTTTAATAGAAAATAATTTGAAAAAATCTATGTTGAAATATTTCAAATTACATTTTATGCTTTAAAGATTTGTTACATTGTAAAGTATTACTTTGTAAGTAAAGAAATTGACCATTAGTGAATTTCTTACTAATTAAAAAATAAATAAAATAAAAAATTAGCAATTGAAGTGAAAATAGAAAAAGTTGTGAAATGCTTCATTATTACTTTTTATTTTGCTTTACGGACTAGAAAATTTAGCGTTTCGCAAAAAAAAAACGTACGAACGAAATCTAACAAAAAATTAAAATTCAACTCCAATTATGTACTGAAAACGTAACGCAAATAGACATGCTCGAAGCGCTGAGTAATTTATATTTCAATTAGTGTTAACGACTTGCATACATAATATTAATATATAAATATATATATATAAAAAAATATGTTTATACACATTATTGCTACTACTAAAAAATGCCCATTAAATTAATGCTGCTAATTAAATGTTGATTTCCAACGCCTTGTATTATTAACACTTAACATGTCAGATGTCATGCATACTTGCATTAAACGTGCACACTCCAATTAATAAGGAAATCCGTGTGAATTGACTAGGAAATGGTAAAAAAAATCAAATGTTTTCATGTCATATTTCGAATTATTCAGTTTTAATAAAATGTGATTAATTAATAAAGAAATTGGTGTAATACTTCGTATAGTGCGGGTAAATATTCCACATTGAAACCGGACTAATTGAAGTCCTTAAAACCATATAGAAATGAATTGCACAAAAAGAGTCTTGACTGTAAAATGAAAAACGATAATTTGCGTATAAAACAAATATTTACTGTACTAATTTTTCAAATTTATCTGTATTTAACTTTATTAAAATTTGGTTTCTTTATAAATTTTTCGATTGCAGTGGACACGCACTAATCGAAGCCGCACTATGTTAGGTATTGCTGTAGTCCAATTTAATAATCTTTTAAAAAAATCGATTAAATAATAATGAAATTGGTGTAAATTGAATTGCAACAAAAATTAAACAAATAGAAATATGATGTACAACAATACCTCGTATAGTGCGGGTAAATATTCCGCATTGAAAGCGGACTAATTGTGGTCCTTAAAACCATAGAGAAATGAATTGCACAAAAAGAGACTTGACTGTAAAACGAAAAAGGATAATTTACGTATAAAAAAAATATTTAGTGTACTAATTCTTAAAATTTATTTGTATTTAACTCAATTAAAATTTGGTTTCTTTATAAATTTTTCGATTATAATGGATACGCACTGATCGAAGCCGCACTATACGAGGTATTGATGTAGTCCAATTTAATAAGCTTTTAAAAAATCGATTAATGAATAATGAAATTGGTGTAACTTGAATTGTAACAAAAAAAACAAATAGAAATATGATGTACAGCAATACCTCGTATAGTGCGTGTAAATATTCCTCATTGAAAGCGGACTAATTGTGGTCCTTAAAACCATAGAGAAATGAATTGCACAAAAAGAGACTTGATTGTAAAACGAAAAAGGATAATTTACGTATAAAACAAATATTTACCGTACTAATTTTTCAAATTTATTTTTATTTAACTCAATTAAAATTTGGTTTCTTTATAAATTTTTCGATTGTAGTGTAGACGCACTGATCGAAGCCGCACTATACGAGGTATTGCTGTAGTTCAATTTAATAAGCTTTTAAAAAATCGATGAATTAATAATAAAATTGGTGTAAGTTGAATTGCAATAAAAAAATACAAATAGAAATATGATGTACAGCAATACCTCGTATAGGGCGGGTAAATATTCCGCATTGAAACCAGACTAATTGAGGTCCTTAAAACCATATAGAAATGAATTGCACAAAAAGAGACTTGACATCAATTTTTCGATTGTAGTGAATATGCATTAACGAAGCCGCACTATACGAGGTATTGGTGTAGTCCAATTTAATAAGCTTTTAAAATAATTGATTAATTAATAATGAAATCGTTGTGAATTGGACAAGAAAAACGAAATTACTTAAAAAACACATGTAGTGTTTCGAATTAATAAGCGCTTATAAAGGTGATGAACAAAATGTTTTCGTAGATGTATTCTAGCGGAAAACAAACAAAGAAAATGAAGCAATTAATGGAGTTTGAGCGTGTCATATTGTTGTTGAACCGGATGCTTCTAACGGATGAATTCGTATAGGTAAATACACTTAAGTTGATTTTGTTTTTGCTTTAATTATTCGTCCAGAAAGTGATTGTCTCAAAAAAAGTTTCCTCTCAATTTGTAGAATTTTTTATTGTAATTATTTTTCTAGAAAACTGTATAATGTTTTATCTAGACAATAAATCATATAAGACATACCAATTATGTTTCAGCATCATTGGATTACTTGAAAAATAATAATAGTTAGTGATAGAAATTTGTTCCTATAGAAATTCAGAGATAATTTAAATCTGTGTCTCTAAAACTTTTTGGTCTTCGACCTCCTTTTGCACTTAAAAAAATAAATTAAAGGACCCCGAAGAATGGGTATGTGTAGAAAAACGTCTATCATCCCTGGGGGGTCGCAACCCATACTGAGGATCTGTGATTTAAAGAATGATCGAGTATTAAGAAAGATTTCATTGATTTTTTTTATGATAGAAACAATGATTTTAGCTAACATTATTTGAATGAGTTTTTCATTAAAAAATTATAATAATATTTATAATTATCTTACTTTGAAAATCATTAAGATTTCTTTAATTATTCTTTGAGCATTTGATGAATGAATAATCTTTGAAATCAGGCGCTTTCTCTGAGAGACATGCGAAACATTCATATTTATGTTTTCGTATCTTTATTACGTTTACTGTTATATTTATGCTTAGATTAAGAGGATCCAAGTAAATCATATTAATCTGCAATTAGCTTAGAGATTAACGTTTAGTGTTTAATTCATGTCACAAACATATGGCATTCCAGTATAAAAATCCATTATATGGTCATTTCTTCTTAAGCAATGTCTTCACATATATACCACATAAATATAATTTAAATTTAAAAAAAACAACATTAATGGCATTTCATAATTAGGATAAAAATCAATAATTATTAGTTTTTGGGTAAATTGAAAATGTATTTTTCAAATGTAGAATGTAGATTTTGAATGAAATATTTACATTTTAAAAGTTATATTTCATTTGATTTATATGAGAATCTAATTTTGATTATGTAATAGTTTTAAAAAATATATGTTTTTGCTTATATGTGCCTTATTTTGGTTGCATTTACTAATAAAACAAAAATTTATTTTCAAAGTTAAAATTAAAAAAAAATCCAAAATTTATATTTTTTATCGGTGGGAATCGCAAGCCCGGCAACCGAAATACCGTCAATCAAAATCCCGACAACAATAATTCCGACTATCCATAATCTCAAATACAATTAGATTATTAATTATTGTTATTTATTATTAATAACAATTTAAAAGTGACTACGCTTTGATTCAGTCGGGATTATGGATATCGAGATTTTGATATAGTCGGGATTTCGAACGTCGGCATTTCGATACAGTCGGGATTTTGAACGTCGAATTATAACATTTGTTAATGAATTTTTAAGGTTACAATTTTTAAAATAAAATCTTTTTATTGAAATATTTTCCAAAAAGTAAATTTGTACAAAACTGTACAATTATGGGAATATATTAATTTCCATGCAAATATACACTTGAAACTGAACAGAATAAAAATTGAATAAACAAAAATTTCTTTTCCGCAAAACGGATTTCTCTTGTATACAAAAAGAATGTATACGTCGATTCTGGATCGATCGGAAGTGTCGAAACGTAATGCCCCTTAATTCTCATTTGGTCAAAAGTGAAATTCTTCGTCGGTTAATTACAAAGAATGCACGGATCCGGAAAGGACGAACTGTATTTGCCGCGGTAAAGAAAGAGATGGCTTTAATGAATTACAATCCAATGATTATTGTTGTCGATGGCTTCGATGTAGCGGAGTCTGCGGTCTTCTGCTGCGGTGTGCGTATATGTATGGCGCACACACAAACAGTGCAAGAACACCGCAAAGCCACAATTTATGCACTGACAAAATGTACTTTTTAACTCAATTTATTACGTGAAAATGTCGGTACGTACTCCTTCTCTGCTTCACTCCTCAACTGGTGCAAAGCGAAGAATTTTGATTGTACACTTGGCGAGGATAACGCGGTAATTACCGTTAAGCCCGAGGAAAACGAGGATACCACTGTTTGCTTATTGGGCGAAATGCAGGATAATTGCAATACAATGGGGCATGCAGATGTATGTTTCGTTTGGTAAATTGAAAATGCGTGAGGATGGAACGCATCTTCTGTCCCCCACACATATATACGCGGTCGCAGCCGTTCATTAGCAATGCTTGAAACTGCAGTGGGACCCTTTCCTCTTAGGCTTTTCTCGATGATCATCATCATCGTGAAGATGATGATGCTGTTGACCGGCAAGGTCGCGGCCTTCGCAACCTCCTGCACACACTCAAATACATCCTCAGTACACAAACAGATACACACTTCGTATTTCTTATTTGCAACAAAAAAAATCCTTGAACTCCTAATAACAACAATAAACACAAACACCGGATATCTTTAATTATTCCTTCTTCGCCCTTTAATCAACCGTGCCACAATCTATTTTAATACAAGAATTATATCTTCCACGATGTTGGTAATTTATATTTATTGACAACCTATAATTAATCTGATAGTCTTGATGTTTATAGAGGAGTCAGACGTATTAGCTAGTATATTCCCAACTACCCATTCAGTTGACATGTGTGATATATATTTATGTCACTTGTCAACTGTCAATTATTTGTCACTTGTCACCTGTCACTTGACAAGTACTTTCTTGTCATGCATAGTGTGCAAATATTATAAAGTTGTTAATTGTCATGTACTAATGCCATGTCCATCAAATTTTATATAAACGCAAATTTCTTCTAGTATAAAATAAATATTCAAGTACTTCTCAAGTACATCATAGCCTATGAAAACCTATTTATATTACAGATTACTTATTCTTTAAAATACTACATCCACAGTATACTTGACAATTAACATAAATGACAGGTAACAACTGTCAATTTCTGTCAACTGTCATTTCTGTCAATTATGTTTCTTGTGAATTACAGCTCATAAGTCTGTGTCATATTAATTAAAAAATCTTGTTGAAGTTATACCATTTCAATTTACTGAGACCAAATCTAATGTAATTCTAAAAAAAACTAAAGCATTTATAGTAAATGAGCGAAGTTCAGCGGTTGTGAATGGGGAAGACGCATTATGCAACAGCAAACGGAAGTCGGATAGTTTATTAGCGTTCAAGGCTGTCTAAACCAATGCTAATCTGATGCAGAGGCAAGGTTTTTAAGTGTTGTAATTAGGTAATGTGGAATTCAGCGAAATGTAATTCAGACGAGATCGGTCTCTAATTTGTCGGCTCTCGTTGCATTTGCACTCGCAGATTATATGAATCCACATGATTTCCTCGTTTCATTGAGATTTATTCCATTCCCCCTTTGGACGTGTCAATGAATATCCATTTGATAATATGAAATCATTTATACCTCATTTTTTATAATTACATAACTGTTTTGAACTAGAACTTGTTTTATAAGAATCAAAGCTTTTGCAATTTCAGATTACCTTACAGTATTTTTTATATATAAATATTATATGTTTGAATTTGAATACATTTTTTTTCATGTATTGACGCAAGGTATCAACTGTCATTTTGATCCAAACAGTAGGTAATGACAGCTGTCAATTTCAGTGACATAATGAGTAGATTGGTACACCAGATAACTATGTCATAATTAGACATAATTAAGTTTCATTGTCATTTCATAATTAATAATTTAAAGAAAGGAATTAAATGAAATATATTGAAGAAATGCAACGTTTATTTAATAGATGATTCGATAATTAACTGAAACTGTACATTTTCCTGCTTCGATTTTTCGTCAGCTGCTATTGAAGTCCTGATCAGTAAATAATGATAATACTAATACAGTATAAATGATTTTGCCACGTAACGTTAACTAATTTTATTGTTGCCGCATAACGGGCGGGAATTTCGAAAAGTAAACAAGCGTACTTTTGGCTTTGGCTAATTAATGGGAGTATTACGTATTTACAAGGAAAAACTTAAGCTCTCGAAGTTTATTAGCGGCAAGACAGATGTACAAATATTACCAACTCTCAACATCATCTTCACTCAACGGAAAATCGCTGTGATTTCGCCGACACGAAATTACCATCATATGATGGTCATCATATCATTAAATATATACGCGATTATTCAATATTGACTCGGAACTCCCAGGCCTGAATATATACTTTTTTTTATGTTGCATTATAATTCGAAGTTTCCAGTTCACATTATTATCGGCAATTAGATACTAACTAAACTGGATTACGTTTAGATAGGACGTAACGATATGCTCTAACTGTGCGAACTGCGACCAAAAAAGGTCTTGAATCTTGTTGATTCTTTTTTGGTTGTTGCTTGTTTCATTTTGCGAACGCTAACAGAAATTGGAGCCGGGGATCGTTAGAGGACTTTAATGAGATGGTGAAGAACAGTTGGTTGCTTTTCTTTTGCGGTGCTAAATCAAAGTGGACAATGGACACGTGCTTTTTATTGGCGTGTCCATCGGAGATTGGTGGCCGTCTCTCTTTTTTTGGTTTGGACCTATTCAAGGCACCAAATCCACCGTGAAGCATCACAATTAATCCAAATTCGGGTACTTTCGATTGATCCGTTGCGACATTCTTCTCTCGAGCGCGCTTGTTCTTTCTTCATCCTAATTTTCTTTTTCCTCAATTTACTCTAAATAAACGTTCCGAAGAGATGATCGGACACGACGATTTCAACTGGACCGCATTCTGCATGCAAATTCCGTTACTACTTTTAACGATCAACATCACTTGTCAATTGTTTGATTTTGTTTTAGATGCACGTCAATCTATGCTAATGCAATTAAATTCGTTTAAGAAACCCTTAAACTTAGACTTGTATACATTTATCAATATATTGGAATATCAAATATAACAATTTACATAATTTATTATAAATTTTTATTTACAAAGATAACGTTTTTAAATAAAAAAATTGTCTTTTTTTTTCAATTATTTCAGACAGAAAGTTTAATTTATTATAAGACAAAATTATTTATGTCGTGTCCCATGGATGGTTTTCTAGACACTGTGGGATATCTTCTTCTGTTATCTGTTTTTGGAGAATTAGGTTTGGTAAGTAACAAATTGAACTAGTTTTACTTGTTGTTTATTATTAAAATATTCTTCAAAGTGTTTGCTTATTTGTAGTTCTTCACCCAGTAGTTGTTTCTTTAGCGTATTTCCTATGACTATGTTGCATTCCATATTCTTATACTTTTTTGAAAAAAGACACGATTTGTAGGGTTTTATAAAAGTTTGTGCTTAAGCTATCAGAATTGATAAATCTTTAAAATATAAATAAGTAATGAGTTTCCATTGATCATGGAAGACTTTACATGTTCCCAGGTCTTATAGGAAGTATATTCCTGGAGAGTTTTCTATATGCATCAGAGTGTAGTTAGGATTCGTTCTCACACACCATATAATGATAAAGATTAGTCTGAAAATTTCAGAATTTCCATTCTTTATATATTTTCTTTATAAATTTTAATATTGCAATATATAAACAAAATTAACGTCGATAGTTTATCAAGATTATTATAAACTATTTGCAGAATTTTATATCCTTACAAATGCTTATGGTAAAAATATAAATTTTGTTCATAAAATTTATAATATTTTTGTTATGTTTCTTTAATACTATAAACTAAACAATGATAGTAAAATTAGAGAAAGTTTCGACAATTTCTTTATTTTTACCTAAATATATCTCATCATTTTTAATTTAACACTTTCAACAATGAATTTCTTTTCTTTCCGTTATTAACATGAAAGAAAAACTTTCGGATTTGAAATAAACAAGGAAACAAGAAAAAAACATTCCTCAAGGAAACAACATTAAATGTCAATTTTAGGTTGTAAATTTGTACACTAATGGATAAAGAAATACAGCAATACCTCGCATAGTGCGGCTAATCAGTTCAGCTAATATCCCGTACTGTTTAATACCGGACTAATCGACGAATTGCATATAAAGAGTAAAATTGTGCTACCTTTTTTTAAAGGAATTCATTCATGATTTTTTGATATTATTCACTTAATGTATCAATAACGTAATATTTCTTAATTAAATATATTTACGATTGATTTATTGAATTGGAAACGATTTGTCATATATAATATATGTTTGTAATTAAAATTTCTTTATTTTCTTGTAGCATTACGTTAAAATGTATCATTAATAACACTATTGAGATGCAATTTTTAAAAAGGTTGAAAAACACAGCTGAAATAAAGATTCTTACTTCTTTTTTGCGTATCGTTACGTTACAATTCGCTAAAGAGCAAGAAACACAAAGGAATAAAGAAAGCAGCGACAAAATGTGTGGAATTGCATCTCTCCGTCCGGTTTGTTTGTAGCGTGGCCAATATTATTTTTTCCTTCTTCTTATACCATTGATTTTGTTCATAGGAGGTATTTTGCGGTGGAATAATCAATCGATTTCGATATTGCTTGCTTAGATGGATTAAGGACGACACCGGTGTTGCTCTCGCGTTCAGCCATGTGTAAAACTCTTTATTTTCTCGATCTCTCGAATTGTGTTTCTTTAATTTCATTACCACCTGGTTTCGTGTAGTTATGTAGAGCGGAGAAGAATTTCCATTAAAAATTTTATGTTCTGCCCCGAAACCGGAAGCCTAACTGTGAGCTAGGTTAACCTATACACAAGATCAGGTCGAATCAATTTCACTAGATTCTTGAGGTTCCCAATTTTTGAACGATTAAGCTCATCTCTGCTCCAAATCCGGAATAATACGAGGATAATACTAACAACGACAACAAAAAGAGCAATGCGGTACTTGCTAACAATAACAACAATGAAGGTAATGACCAGAGATAGGCATCATCGTTCACGGGTCTTAAGTAGCGGACGCAGCGGGCTGAGGAAATAATTGGTGTCTATTTGTAAATTTTGGCCGAAGAAATTGAAATCCGTGTTAATTACTTGACGAATGAAAAAGAAGAAGAGGAAGAAATAAGAATAGAGAGAGACAGAAGAACGACAGAAAAGAGAAATTACTATTTACACGCTCCTATGCACATCGAAGGAGTAATTTTCGGAAAGTGCAATTTAAATTAATGCCCAGTTTTTACTTGGTTTCGTATTATCTATTGGCCTAGATTAGCTGAAATTACTGAAATTAAAAATTTAATAACAATGGGAATAGAAATAGAGAGAAAAAAACAGATCTCCCAATTTCCATTCATTCTTTATTAGTCCTGATTCGAGTAATTCGTCTCCATCCATATTGTTACTTTTTTTTTCCAATACCATTGGAAAGTGATTGGCTTCAACCTTTTCATCAATCGTAGCTTTCCCAAACTATCAATATTATCATCAATGCATAAAAATATATTTACTTTTTATAAACTAGTAAATAATTTAATTGCATCATTATATTTATTAAATCTAAATTTTGACAAAGAAAAATAATTTTTTAATTTGATATTTAAATCTTTTTTTTAGCATGAAAATATTATATATATAGAAGAAAGTATTGTTTTAATAGAAAATATAAAATATTGGATGTTTACATAAAAAACAATATAAGTATGTATATTATATTTTTTTGAACTTCACTACAAATTTTGTTCCATAATTTGTTTTAATTATTTTTTTTATAATTATTTATATATATTTTCATCTTATATATATTTGTTACGATTGAATTCATTTTACATTAATTCTTATGCGAAAAAAAATGTAAACTACAAATTTTGTTCGAAAACCGAGGTACTTTTTCATTTTGTAAAATACTTATAAAATAAAATAAGGATTGAATATATTTGTAAATTTTATTAATTGATATTGAAAACTATTTTTATTACAATTTGATTACAAGACAATATATTAAACAAAAAATTAATAATATTGTTAATGTAAAATGTAACTAATTGATATTGAAATATAATTTTCCAATTAATTAAAATACATGTTGATGACTGAAAATGGAATTGGCATCTGGTGAAGAATGTAGTCATTTCTAAATGTCGATTCTGAATTGCGCTCGTTAAAGAAAGAATGAAAGTAAAGGAACGCAGCAATTGAATTTCTCTGATGATCAATGGAATAATGAGGCAAACAACAAAACGCGAGCAATAATAATATGCGATACATGAAGAAGTTGTCGTCTTGTCGAATAATGACACCGCATACAAAAAAAAATATGACCGTACTTTCTAATTACACGTCGATATATCAGCAAAAAATTGCAAGAAGGAATTCAAAGCAAGAGTAAACAATAAATTATATTTGAAGAGAGATTGATTAATGTTTGATTGAGCAAGCTACAAATTGTTGATCTCTGATTGTATAAAATATGAAACATACATAAACCAAAAATGGAAGAAGAAAAAAATTATGTGCGTACTCCATTTTTCAATTTATTAATTTATCGATTGACACAGATATGTGATTTTTTGGCACTTTTGCACGACTGAGCCGAATTGCTTTTTGGACATTTTTGGGTCACCGATCTCCGCTCCAACAATGGATATGTGTGTGTGTAGTACGTAGATGTTTTTCGTGCATTGTTCGTATGGCGCAACAATTGGGCGAAAAAATTTAAATTATTACATCGACCCACAGTTAGATGAACTTCCGGTTCGGTGCGTCGTCCATCAGAACCAAAGAAGAATACCAAAACTAAAAAAAAATAATCATATACAGTTACAAAATACAAAGTTTTACAATGGTTTCCTTTGTCATGAGCGGAGTTAATAAGATCGATAATTGATTGATATTGAATTTTAATACACACGGTATGTTACGTGTAAATTTAATACACGTACCCGGCCTACGTGTATTCTTGCTACCTGTTTACAAATTCTGGATTTATTGGCCTATCGTAATTAGCAAGAGTTATTTATCGCCCGTTGTAGGATCGCAAATTTGTATATGTTATATTCTTGATTCGCCTTAATATCATTACATCCACTCAAATCAATAACATCATTATTATTAATTACATTTCAATACATCCACTTTAATTCATTGCTTTCAGACGGTCATCATAACCACATTAATTACCGTGCCTCGTTACTGCAATTAGCAATGTAAACATTTTGTATTCTTTTTATTTTTGAACTCTTGTTTCCACTTAATTGACTTATTCGTACATTTTTCTATATCAAACATTAATTAAAATGTTCGTTTAATAACCATAAATTTGATTTTTTTGGTGCAAATTTACACAATACATTTTAACATATAAAGGTGAGTACACACTTCACAAATTATTTGAAAGTAAATAGTATCTACGTGATGAATTATTGTATTTAAATATTTTAATGTTATATAATTTTCAATGTAAATAATTAAATTATTTATCTCTTTTTGTATATCAGAACAAAAATTATAGTTATCATTTAATACAATTTTTAATTGTAAATTTACATAAAAAATAACTAAAATTTTCATTTATTTCCAGGTTTAAATATGCACAAAAATATTTTTTTTATATATAGGTGCGTACATACTAATAAAATATATCATCTTTGTATAAAGTAGTAAAAAATGTTACCAAAATACTTAAAGATTGATTTTATTTTTACTGTTTACAATAAGTAATCTATTACAATACAAAGAAAAATAATAAGCTTTAATTCTGGCTAAATATTAATGAAACAAACAATATTGCAGATTCACCCAATGACTAAACTATATTGATAAAATATAAACAAGTAAAAGACAAAGTACATTACATCAAAAACGAGTAGGAAGATCGCGGTTGAAATCGTTTCGGTATTGCTCAGCTCTACAGCGAGTTGATTCGAACGATCCTCCAGCCGAAGACGATATCTGGTGCTGGATTTTGAAATTTATTCTTTAACGAAGGCGATACCAGTGGATAAATTGGTGGTGAACCAGGGAGAATTAGTCAATTGTCTCAACGTCTTTGACTGAAATCTCTGGATGATGTCTATGCTAGAGTTGCACGCAGATCCCCATAGTTGAATACCGTAAGTCCAAATCGGTTTTATGACTACCTTGTATACGTAGAGTTTCTTTTCAGTTGAGACGCCCAAAAATCCCAGAAGTCAATGCAATTTTTTACCATCAGACCGAACTATTTCCTTTTGGTTGCTATATGCTTCTTCCACGTTAGACGTCTGTTAAGATGCATTCCCAGGTACTTGGCTTCATCTACTTGCGTTATGGGCAGACTTAATTCGTTAGCCTTAATTCACCACCTCTTCAGCCAGTCGTTGATGTCATTTAGGCTGCCTTGAAGTATCGTCGATGCCATCGCTGCATTCCTATGGAATACTAAGACCATGGTTAATATCTACAGTCCGTCGCTCTACCAACTAAGCTATCGAAGGTTAAGGATACTAAGACTAAAGTATCATCTGCGAACGTGGCTACAGTAGCCTGCTGTGATATTAGCAGGTCTACTGTAAAGATTAGGTATAAGAGTGGTCCAGCCATGCTTTCCTGAGGATCTTAGAACATTACAGGTCTTAGGCAGATCACTTCATCATTGTACCTAATCTTAAAGTACCTACCAATCAGGTAGGTATTTTAAAGTTTGGTAAGATTAAAAATGTAATCAGAGTCAATAAATCCTTTTAAAAATAAAGAAGTTGACATAATTGACATAGTCATTAATTTTATTATTTTTATTCAGTTCATTTTATTTTAAAATATAAAAATCGTATATCAACAATTACCATAATTACATTTAATTAAACGTACACAATGCATGCATTTGCCTTACCATTCATGGTCATTCTATATTTAATTAATTTGCATCTTTTAATCTCCTTTCTCAATAAGAAACATCATATTTTCTCCTTTTTTTAATATTATGTTACAAAGTTCGAATAAAATTAATATTCAAAATAAATAAACAACAAAAAAAAACTAAAATTATTTCTATATTTAATAATAATTTCGTTAAATTTAATTGAATGTATAAAATTAATATTAATAAAGTTTATTTGCAACAATTTGAAAATTTATATTATTTTATAATAGGTACTTTACTGCTTTATGTTGTTTTATTTTTATTATAATTATTGGTACTAAAAAAAGAATCTTGCGGTCTTTACTGTAACCTTCACATACTTCAAGATAAAAGTAATCTAATTTAAAGAAAAACATGACTAATACCTAAATTTTAATCTGTATTAATAAATGAATGAATATGTTTGAAATTAATAAAAGCAATATTTTTAATTATCAATAGTTCAACAATCTGTACTTGATTTTATAAGAATACATATAAAACAAATGTTTAAATGAAAGACTCAATATAGTTTCACATACTGCGTGTTTTTTTAGCACGTTTTTGTCCTGCACGCTTTTGTCTTATTACTGAAATAATAAATACGTTAAAATTCGAAAGTACGGGCCCTCAAAATACAAATTATCCTGAGGCGGCAAATTCAAATTTGCCTGGAATAATACGTTACTTGTACCTTAATACTGAAATACTATGATATTAATTTAAAATCTATATTAAATTAAAATTAAACGTATGTATGAATACATTTTAATGTGTCTTAAAACAATTTTTAATTTATTTAACTTTTCACCAGAAATAAAATAATTTTAACAATAAAATATACATGTATGAAGATTTAAATCACATTTATTTACAAGTAAAAACTAATCATTAATTCAATTCAATTCTGGTAACTCTGAAACGTTTTTGAGATCAATTAAATCTACTTAAATATAAGATCATTGCCTATGAATAAATTAATACAGGAAACTAGTACTACTTTGATACTTCCTAAGCATGGAAGGTAAAGATATTGGGAACCGTCTTAATACGCAATCTGCGATGCAAACGGCGTCTGTCAAATATAAAACAACGAATTTATATATAAGATAATGGCACGGAACAAAAAAAATAATAATAACATTTTAATTACCAGCTCGGAATTCCATGCAAATAGCCGACCGAATGGGCTTTAAACGCCAATTTAGCTAATTAGCATGGTTTAGCGCATCCTGAGTTACATAGAAAAATTGTCTTTAACATTGTTAAAAAGGGAGAAGAACAATGGTACACTTTTTTTCTTTCACACACGAAAAAAAATGCTTCTGGGATAAAATGCGGTTATGAGAAGATAGTGTGAAAATGTCTTGGCTCATATATTTTTTCAAAATGAAATGCAAAGAGTCGTACGAAGATGTTGAGCAAATAAAAAATAATGGTAATAATATAAAAAGTGAAGAAAATAAGACAGGTAAATTCTCACGTATCCTTTTTAATACGTATATTTTCGTCGACGTTTAAATCCTCGCGTGATCAGGCTGTTCCTCACCTCCTGACAAGAGGGATTATTACGTTGACATTATTACATCAAAGTAAGTTATTACAACGTGAGGCTTTAATTGCTTAATTCAAACATTTGGCCCGAATACTCGATGACCCATTTTGTAGAAAACAAAGAAAAAAATAACGAACGAAATATTATGTACTTCTTTTTTTGTGGTCGTCGGGTCGGAGTTGAATTTTAAGTGAGATGTGACTCGAATTGCGTCCCAATAACTATGGTATACATTCCGATTGATTTGGTTTAGTTTTTTTCGGGCTGTCTTTAGCTTTATTTTCTTTTTTTGCTGAATGAATTCTGAAACTTGTTTTAATCAATTTACTTAAGATGCGAGTTTCTAGGAAGTCAGAAATTCCCAGTTGGAAAATCCGTTTGCACCAAAAGGGGAAAAGTAAACTTTCAACCTGATTTATGGGATTTACACTAATAAACATATTTTAATATTAGCACAGATCTTATTATGCATAAGTAAACCAAATTTAATTAGTTCTTGGAATTAACATAGATTTTAATGTAATTTATGTTAAACATTGGAGATTTTCGAATTTCTTAATGTTTAATTAGAAATTTATAAAATTAGAACTTATTTTCTATGAAATTTCATATTTTCGATTACAAAAAATATTTACTTTAAAAAAAATATAATAAAATTTAAGTAAAGATAAAAAATTGACTAATTTCTGATTGATAAAATACAAATTTGTTTTTAAAGTTTCAAATTTATAAAATTATTAATTTCTATGTAAAGTAAATAGTTTATATTATAAAAAATACTTTGCTTTATATCAATCAGGATTAAAGTAACAAAAGTATAAATCGGTTTAGTTCATAAATTACTTAAGTTTCAGTGAGTTTTCAGAATTAGAAATCTAACATATTAATACAAAAAACACTTTTCTTATACAAAAAAATGATAATAAAGGTATAAAACTTTATTTTCTTCTGGATATTAATAATAATACATAAGAAAACAAGAAAATGAATAATTATTAGTTACAAAACTTAAACTTTATAATTATTCAAGAAAACTTGCATTGTTTTCTTTCTTTGTTAAAATTTTTAAGAATAAAAAGAGTAATTTTAAAATGATTACAAAGAAAGATCTTCGAAATGGTAATTCGCGATAAGAGAATGCACATTGCCATTAAATTATTATTCGAGGCCTAATTAAAATATAATTAAATTACTTTGGAAATCTCGATGTACGAATCTAAACACACAAAAGCAGAAGATAAATGGTAATTGCTTCGTAAAATGCTATATAATTTCTTGTGCTTTAAAAGAACGAGAGAAGATAGCGTAATTGGCGTTGCAGTTATGATACAAAAATTGACGGAGATCTTTCTATTTTTTTGTTGTTGTTGTTCTTCCACTTTTGTTGTTGTTCATTCGAAATCATGAATTTGAGGATTTTCTCTCAATCAGATAAAAACATAAATTTCTTTGTTTAATTTACTTTTGTCCAATTTATATTAATTGCTCAAATTTGTTTACAATTATAAAAAAAATGTTTGTTTGTTAATTTTTTAATTACAAATATGAATAAATAAATTAAAACTCTGAGCAATTTGTATTCATTAATTAAGGTAACTTCATTTTTTTTATCGTAAACAACAATACCTCACACAGTGCGGGTAATCAGATTAATTGATAAAATCTATCAAAATTTAGTTTATTTTGAAATTTTATTACAATTTTTAAAACAATTATTATTATTATACATTAATTGATTACATTTTAATTCATCTAATTAGTACTACTTTTTTGTTGTTGTTTTTGTATAATGAGTTACAATAAATCTAATGACTACAAAACTTTAATTACACAAAACACTCTCTTTTCTCGCCGTGAATTTGATTTGAGAACGTAATTAGATTTTAATGTCCATACTAAAACGGAGATCTAAACCAGAGCACGACATTTCCAATTTTTCACATTGAACTAAGTACAGTGCACTTACTTATAAAATAATCTATTGCAATCTATTATTGAACATGTTTCAATAAGATTTTCTATTTGCGGCTAACTCGAAGTTGCAACGGAGTATAGAGTAGCAATTACTAAGATCTCACAATCTTAACAATCCTTTACAGTGTACAAACATAGACCAAAGTTTTACATTGTTATAAATATTTAATTTATAAACATTACTTCCTTAGAAAATCCATATATGCAATTTTCTAATAATTAATATAATAATTTTATATCTTTATTTATATAGTCATACCTCGATTAACGAAGGAGCGTTTCAAAAAGCTAGTTTAGACGAAACTTCGTTTTCAGAGGTAAAAATATTACTATTGCCAAATTGGAGATATGTTTCTTCATAAAGAAAATGAAAAGTATTTTTTCAAACAACGAAAAGTTTTCAATGTCTTTTAAGCATATTTTTAATGTTTTGTTAATTCAATTTTTTTTCGGCAACTTTTTAAATTTTGTTTTTATTTTCTTTATGTTCGTTTTCTAAATCTTTCTATTTCTTTATATATATAGTCATACCTCGATTAACAAATAATGTGTTCCAAAAGGTACGTTAAACGAAACTTCGTTTTCAGAGGTAAAAATCCTATTGCCGGAATAGAGATACGTTTCTTTATAAAGAAAATGAAAATCTTTGTGTTTATTTTCTAAATCTTATACTGAAAAACCATAATTTTCTGCATTCAATAAATCTCTAATTATAGAACTTCTGGCCTTGAAATAGCAAACTTCTTTACATCAAAACTTCGTTAACAGAGGGTATTATATGAGAATCTAGTTATCAATTAACTAAATAAATTGAAGGAAAAAAAATCTTATATATTTTCCCATCATCAACAAATAATGATGTAGTGTTAAGTGGTCTACGTATTGTTTGAATTATTACCAAGGAGAACCTCAGGGTCTGCAGCCTTCGAATATAATGGAATAATAACAATATTTAAGATCCAACTAATTCAATTTAAATCGATGTAGCAGTTTGTTTCTCTACTACTGTAATTGATATTTTTTTAAAGAGAAGTGAAATTCACTTTTCCTTCATTCACAAAACGTTCCTATTCTCTTTATTTACACAGAGCTGGAATGAAATAATCGTTAAATTTAAAATAATCGAAAGTGAACATTCTAAATTTTCTAAACCCATCATACATTATTCTAGTAGCAGGTTCAAAAGATCACGCGCCATTCGAGATCTGCTTAGATTTACACCAAGAATCAATAATAGACTTGATTTTTTTTTTGAGTTTCTACTTAAATTTCATATACAATTTTATACTAGATTTCGATTTCGATTTAGAAAAAAATAAACTATTTATATATATATATATATAAATGTTGATATCTTGTGTTTTATTTAAAAGTTATTTAAAAATTTAAAAAAATAACATTTCTTTTATAACACTTTGTTATTTTTTAAATAACAAATGAATCTGTTTTTTATACTTAAAAGTCTTTAAAAATAATTGGAATATATCTAGTCATGAGGCTGTAATAATAATAAAATAAATAACTTTTTGAAACTAACCTTGTAATTATTTAAATAAAACTAGACTAATTTGTATATAACAAAATTTATGTTTATATTGGTTATTATGATTAAAACGATGTGATGTTTTTTTGATGCATACTGATGATGTCCTTTAAGATGTGGCAGAGAAATTGTAAACAAAGAGTTCCAAATCGTACGAGTATGTGATTAAATGGGGGCTGCAATTACTAAAGTACGTGCAGTTAACATAAATAGAATGATGGAATTGCAAATAAGTCAATGAATAAATAAATGCGTAAACGATATAATGTGCATGTTATGAGTTTGTTATTATTAAACTAGAGCACACTTTTCGCATCACGTAAAATGTATAAATACGTTAGTTTACATTTTATTAATAAATGCAAAGAGTTTTTATAAAAAAAAAAACGTTTTTACAACAAAATTAATCAATTGTTGTTCGTGAAATCAACAATTAAATTATCTATAATTAATAGACAAAAGTAGATTGATAAAAATTTCTATAAATAAGCAATAATTAAGTATTTTGAAAAATACTTCTTTCTTTAAAATAAATTAAAAAAAAAAAAGTAAATTAGGGTAAATTTTATAAGATTTACAAGTTTCTCAATGTTTCTGTATTTTTTTAAATAAAATATATCGAAAATCTTCACCTTTAGTTATTCCTTATTTGTAATTAAAAAAAAACGATAATTTTTCAGTACAAAATAATTAATATTGGACCATTAAAACTATATTTATATTATTACTAATATAGATATGAGCAAAACAAACTTTTTTGAAATGAATAATTTGAGAGTTTTGACAAAATTTATTTCAATGAATGAATGAAAAATATTGAAAAAAAGAATTAAAAATTCATCGCTTGATTTCTTCACAATTAAAAATTTAATTTAATACAGAATAGTGCAATTTCCGAAAGTTAAGCAATTTTCAATAAAAAATTTGGATTTTTTTTAATTATACATAAGTATTGAATGTACTTGAATATTTGTCAAGAAATCATAAGAAATATATGACTAAATATACCATTTTTTCCTCTGTTAAAGTCCAATATAAATATATGAATGGAAATACCCGATCCCAGTTAAATTAGCAAAAACCACTTATTAAATTCTCGATCAAATGAACAATAAAAACATAAGGATAATCTATTTGGAATCGCGCAGAAGTTTAACGCTAAGAGAGAAAATTTCGAGCGGAAAAAAATGGGTTAATAGAAAAGAGCGGTGAAAGAGAGGAAAAATTCTTAGCAGTAAAAAAAAATCGTATTTTTTTCTCTAATTCCTCCTTAATTAAAAAATTGACGGGTCATTTCTTTTCTTGCTGCCGTTTCTTTCCTATTTTTTATACACATTTTGTTAAGTGCTATGTATTAGTTTCAAGAAAGGAAATGTGTGTGTGTTTGCTACGAGTCCTTCCTACTACTTCCTCTGCGGATTCTGTGAATGGGTTTGGAAAAGAAATGGATGAGTGTTCTCTCTCTCTAAATGTGTGTGTGTGTGTATGTATATATAATTTATGTGAGTGTGTGTGTGAGGATTTGAGGCTGGTTCTTCCCCTTCTTAAACACCTCCTAGTGCACCTAGTTGTTATAAGTATGTGAGAAGCGGTGACCAAGGCGAGTCTCGTGCTTGAACCGGAGGATCTTCTTCGGTAGTCGCGAACACAAGAGGTGTTACTTCTGCTGCTGCCGCCGCTTTCGGTGTTTCAAGTGCAAGGACGTTTCAGGACGCGAAGGACGCAACGTTACGACACCAAATCCTATTCTCATCTCAGTTATTATTTCACTTTTTTTGTTGCTAAAGGATTTCAATAAACAATAGGTAAGTTTAAGGCCAACAAAATTAAATCTTTTTAAACAAAAGGATTTTCAATATCAAAATTTGCAATTGAATTTACAAAACTAATTAACATTTTACAAAAAAATAACAAGAAATTAGTTACAATTATTTCTTTATTTTTAACGAAAAATATTAAAACTTGATAATATCCATTTAATATTAGTATTAAAACAAAATATTTTTTTGTTTATTTTTTATAAAAGTAATTTATCAATAAAATTTTAGAAACATTGAAAAAAAATGCGATTAATACAAAAAATATTAATCAGAAAATAAACGTAATTCTTAATGAAAATTATTGATACAATTTTTCAAATTTGAAAATGTAGACAAATTATTTATTAAATTTTTAATGGAAATTAAGATAATTTTAAACTTTTTAGAAAAACTAATTTAGAAAAGTTGCATAAAACAATATTTGTTATTAAAATATTCTGGTCTGCTTCCAATTATTAATTATACACCTTTTAATAAGCATTTAATCGTTGATTTATTTGTTTCAATTTAAAAAAATACATTTTACAAGATCCATGTTAATTCAATATTAATTAAAATAATTACAGATAAATTATACGATTTTACGACCGTTTTATTAATTCCTTAACGAGCTTCCAGCTCTTAATTGAAATTGTGAACAAATATTAAAAAACAAGCCAGTTGATTCAAATTTATAAGTATTAGAATGTATTTAAAAAAAATATTTTTTTTAGTAAAAAATAAAAATTGTTACTATATAATTTCAGCTGAAATTATTATTATTTGGTGTCATTTTGTAGAAACTTCTGATTTATTGTTTAGAAAATTAAAAAAATAAATAAAAACTTGATTTTCTACAAATTACAACGAGATTTGCTCTATTAAAATCATTTATTTGTTGCTTCATTTTTGGTTCAAATTAACTTACTTTTCTTTATATATTATAAATTCTAAAAGTGGAATCATTATTATTTGGTTTTTATGTGTAGAAACTTTTCATTTATTGTTTGGGAAATTTAAGAATTAAAATATAAACTCGATTTGCTACAACCTCAATACAACTAGTTTTTCATTACTTTCCATCATTGTCTTTATAATAAGTAACATATATTAAATATTTTATGATGCTTTTAAGAATGTGCATATTTTTTTAATAGATTTAATTTGAAAATTATTACTAAATAAAAATTAAATGTTAAGATTAATTCAATTATAAAATAACACGTTTATGTTATTTTATAATTGAATTACATTTTTTGTTTTCATTAGAAAAGAAGTTCAAAACGGATTAACCTTCGACCTATTTAAGCAATAAACAAGTAAATTATGTTTGTCTATATTAGAAATGATAAATACTTATAAAATTACAACTTTATAAAGTAACAAAGTAAAGAGTTAATTCTTAAGAAAACAAATTTTAAAGAATGATCAAATAAAATTAAGCAACTTTTTGTTGGTCACATAACATATGTTATTTTGGTATGTTTTTTTACTGTTAGTCTGAATATGACCTATTTAAATTGTGGAATGGTACATCAATACCTCTCATAGTGCGGCTTCGATTAGTCCGGATTCACTATAGTCCGGTTTGAAAATTTAAAAAAAAACTAAATTTTAATTGACAAAATAAAAATAAATTTTAACATCTTCCATTAGTCCGATTACACGTACTATTTGAGGTATTGATGTGTAAAAGAAATTTAAAAAAATAGCCTTAATATGTGACAAGTTTTCAACTAAAGTAAATTATGTATAATAACTTTAAAACAAATAAATTATGTACAAATTATATGAATGAAATACAGGTAGAAAATATGGAAAAAATAGTCATTTGAATGGTACAACAATACCTCTCATAGTGCGGCTTCGATTATTCCGGATTCACTACAGTCCGGTTTGAAAATTCAGAAAAAAAAAACTAAATTTTAACATCCTCGATTAGTCCGAATACACGCACTTAATAGTGCGGTATTGGTGTATAAAATAAATTTAAAAAAATAGCCTTAATATGTGACAAGTTTTCAATCAAAGTAAATTATGTACAATAACTTAAAACAAATAAATTATGTACAAATTATATGAATTAAATACAGGTAGAAACCCCTTTTTAAATTAGAGACCTTTGCGAAATTGATTTTTTATTAAATAATACGAATATAAAAGTCTATAAATAGAATCAAAAAAGTTTGTTTTTGCAAAAAAAAAGAAGGACATTGACCTAATATACATTAAAAATCATTGCTAATTATAAATTGATATCGTAACAAAAGCATATAAAATCTGTTTAATACACAAACTTGTTTTTATTAATAAAACTGCACTTGCACTGCTAAAATCATTACGAATCGGCGGGATTTTCGAAACACGGTTTCTCTTAATGCGAATTTAAAGTAAATTTCACGAAACCTTGAACATTTCAATTAATTTTAATGAATCGTAAATTTTATAGGATATATCTCGATTTTTTAGTATCATTTCATCCACTCAGTTATGAATGTGAAACGCATTAAAATATAGGGCATTTCGAAAAAGAATTTTTACGAAAATAATTCGCGATTCTAATTGGAAATGTGTGATTGCGATAAATCCGTTAAGACGAGTTCTTGGTTCATCGTTTCATAACTTTTATCTAATGATCAGCTTCTACCATAACCGAAATACTAATTGCTGGTAATTTACGAAGAAAATCTTCGTTTGTCAATTAACATTCTTGATAATAGTATGTGCTGTGCAGTGCAGTGTGTATCTATTTTCTTTTCACGCAATTGCGAATTGCATACAGTACTGGATTCGGATCTGCTAATCTCTCTGGATAAATATATGGTACAGTGTATATGTTAACTGGTTATTGACCATTTGGTACTTCAACCTACTTACGCACATCTTCCGAGGCATAAATATTGAAAGTGAGAACATAACTTCAAAGGAAATTAAATAATTTCGTTCCTTTACAAAAGTAAACACTTTAACAAAAATAAATTTGTCTTTTTCTCAAAAAAAAAAATATAATTTACGTAATTACCTGTAATTTTACAAGAGTTTTCGCTTTGAACTAATCACAAAGTATTTATTTCATTGTCAACAATTTAGTGATTACAACCAAACATAATTATTTATAAAATTTCTTACGATATTTCACTTGAACATATCACAACAATCTTTATGTTTAATATGATAATTTGAATAGCATTAAGACTTGTTACTAAACAAAATGTTTAAATTAGTTCAAAGTCTTAGCAAACATAATATCTATTTCTTTTTTGCCAAAATTTTTCAATAAATATTATTACTAATTTAGTTTTATACTAAATATATATCATTCATTCAATTAAAATCAATTGCTTCTTATAAACGTTAATACACCAATACTTCGCATAGTGCGGTTTCGATCAGTGCCGATTCACTATAGTACAGTTTGAAAATTTCAAAACAAACTACATTTGATAATTTAAAGTCTTCGATTAGTCCGGTTTCAAGCAGTGCGTACTAGGCGAAAGATCAATAAATATCATTATTAAATTGATTTTCATATACAGGAAAAACTCAACCAGTGTACCTACCTCTCAATAAAACTTGTTATATAAGTATAATACGTGAAATGCCTTATTACGAAATAAGTACTGTTCACTTTGCTATTGGCAATTTACAATTTTACTGCCTCCAGACTGAAGAAAATATACATGATTCTTGGTTATTACGTTATTACTTTCTTCTATTCCAAGTTTAGTTAGTCTTTTTTCTATTCTACGTTATTAATCAAGTGTTTTGTACAATTTTAATTTAAAACCTATAATAAATTATTTTTTTTCATTTTTGATTATCTGATAATCTTAAAATTTATTTACATATTTTAATCATAGAAAAAAAAAGGTTTTGATTTTAAATTTATTATAAAATTTACAAAGCTTTATATTTCTTATAAAATATTTGATTCATAAGTTCAAAAATTTATAATTTTGCATAACGTTTACCAATTCTATTACGAAATATAGTTTCTATTAAGAATTTATTGATTTTTTTTCAAAATTTTGTCTTAATAAAATATGGATGATTTTCTATTGTTACGTTATTAGAAAGTGTCAAATTAATAAATAACTTTTCAAATATGTGTTTGATATAGTTTCTACAATTAAAATTAAAAAATCTATAGTATTATGTATAAAATCCTTATATTTCCTGTAAATATTTTCATCCAAAATTTTTTTTTTATAAAATAGAATTTGTATGATTATAAACGTAATTAATTCGAATTCTATAATAAAAGTTCAGTATACTTTTTAATTACATGTTGTTTATTAGTAAATTGCAAATATACTTATACTTTTTGAAAACCTTTAATTGAAAACCAAATTGATTTAAATCTTACTTCATTGAAACTTTAATTAATTTTACTACATTTTGACAATTACAACATTATTACAAAATTAGTACAAAATATTGTTGTTTTCAATGAAAATTTTTGTTTCTACATTTTAATGATCAATTTATTTGTAATAAAAAGTATAAAAAAAATGTTGATCTTGTAAAGTGGTGAATACATTTGATTTAATACACAAAACGAGTAAAAAAGTTAATATTGAAATGCATCAATTTTTGCTAAGAAAATTTGCGGCTTTACGAACCACTGATTTTCCACCAGCTACCGTAAGTGAAGATCTCTCAATGCAAGAAACACGGTAATACGATACGGCCTACGAATTTGCACTTCTGATGGTAATAATCATGTGATAGAACGAAGTATGAAGAAAACAAGAAGCAAAAAAAAGCGAAACGCCGATGCTTAACACCGTGCAATTATCTTAATTAATTAATTGGTGTGCTCTTAATGTAATTTAAATTAATTTCAATCTATTTATTTCTCCGACAGATATGAGCTGCTGCAGGACGTAATACCTGGTATTTTGCAGACAGACATCGTTCATTGCTAGTAGGAAACGAGCTACAATCATTTTTCAATTAATTTCGTTGCTGCCTCATCTTCTACATTTTTTTTTGTCTCATAGACATTTAATTCGTTTCATCTATAAGAGAGAAAAAAAATAATAGTAATGAGTGTTGCTAATTGAAACAACTTTGTGTGGTTATTGAAACCGTTGACCTTCAGATCCTTCAGTCATCTGTTCTAAACACACAATTAATTTAAAACAAATAGTTTAACTAGTATTATTGACAATTTTCAATTTCAATGCCAATTTTTCAATTAATTCTTTATTTTATTTTATACATGATTAAATTATTTATTAATTTTTACAATTTCTTGAAATTCTCTAGTTAAAAGAGTTTAGTGACAATTTTCAAATATAAATCAGGTGTAGTCACCATTATTTTTACAATAAAATTTCTTGTCACATTTTGCCAAGTGGAATCCTTTAGAAGCTTAAGAAAACACAAAGCTTGTAGCTAAAAAAATGGATGATTTACATTGTGTTTACGTAATGAATGGTTACGTGAGTGAGCATTAACTTTCGTGATGGAGTCTTTAAAGTTTAACGAGTCGTTGATCCTCGAATAGCTGTAACTATAGCCATTGGCAAAATTTCGCAGGAAGACTGCATTATTTCGCATTTGCATACTAATTATTGCAGCCGCGAAAAAAGCGCCTCTAATGGGACGAACCTATTACAGCAAGCCACTTTTATTACAGCCATTGCCTTCAATCAACGTGATAATAAATCATGATTTCGAGAGAAACGATCCTTCAGTAATGAGCGTGTATCAAAAGATGCGATTTGCGTATCGAAATTAATTAAGCATTTTGCATGTTGAAACATACAAGTCCCGTTTGCATTTATCCACATTTAGATAACTTTTTTTAAGGCTCGTGCTATGATCTAAAGACATCAGAATGAAAAAAAGAAACTGTCATAGTTAATAGGTACGTTTTACATCCTCTAACTTAGTATTAGATTTAATTTGGCGCTGCTTCGGGCTAATTTCGTGTTTAATCGAGTTTTATCTATGATTAGATTTACATAATTATGTCATTTAATTATAACATTTATTATATTTAGATTTAGTTAATTTATTTAGATGATAGATATTTAATGTATTAATGATACACATTCAGTAATTTATATATTAATTATAACCTATAAATATTTACATAATAATAGTTATCAAAATTAATTAGAATGTTCTATTTGTGAAATTTTTGTACAAAACATCTTTTATTGTGTTATTATTTTTTTATTTATTAATCACTATCGGATCTTCATTTCACAAAGATCTTTATTATTATTGATACTAATTTTCAGAGATTGTCAGCATTGTCATAGATTTTCAGAGACTGACAAAAGTTGTCGGGGATTGTCAAATGTCAGAATGAAAGATACTGTCTAAAATTGTCAAAAATTAACGGTTATTGACAGATACTATTCAATATAATGAAACATTATCATATATAGTCAAAGATAGTCAGATATAGTCGGAGATAGTCAGAGATAATCATAGATAGTCAGAGATAATCAGAGATAGTCATAGATAGTCAGAGATAGTCAAAAATANGATATCAAAGATAGTCAAAGATAGTCAAATACAGTCAGAGATAGTCATAGATAGTCAGGGATAGTCAAATACAGTATGAGATAGTAAGGGGTTGTCAGAAATTATTGCAAATTTTTAAAAATTGACAAAGATTTTATAAAATTAAATTTGTCTTGAGTTTTTAAACGAATTTGTATAATTTTTTTTTAATTTTTCAAAGATTATGAGAAAATGTCAAAGATTCTCAAAAATTGGTAAATATTTACGTTGTTTATGAATTTGTTTATACAATATGTTTGTATTTGTCAACAAATATCGGATATTCTCAGAAATTATAAGAGATTTTCGCAGATTGTCAGAGATGTATGAATTTGTATGAATTAATTAGATTTTTTCTAAAATTGCCAAAAAATAATCGAAGATTGTCAAAAGTTGTCAGAAATTGTTAAAGTTTCAAAACTATTATATTTTGATTGTGTTTACTTCTTACATTAAAAGAACTAAAATACTTGAACTCTTCATAATTGGATCTGTTAAATAATATTAATTGATATGTTTCTTTCCTTAGTTACTTTATACATCTATATTATTATGAGATTATCCTTAATTTTGTACATCCTCAAGTACAAAGACCGCGGCGTAGAGTCCTTTGATTTTGTATTCCATGAAGTAAAATATAATCATTATCCTTACAAATGATGAGCTACAGGCGTTACTTCGCATTTAAAAGTCCGAAATGCAACGGATTTTTAATTAATCGCGAGAAATGATTAAGTTTCTTCCCTCCACGCGATTTATTTAATTACAATATTCAGGTGCGATTAGTCTTAATAATTGCATGCGTGACACTTTACACAGGTATGACAAGAGCTCTTAATGTTCCTTCATTTTCCATCCAATCTTTCTCTCTCTCTCCTCCACACCAAAAACTTCAACGTAATTCCGAAGCCAAAACGTTTCACTTAAGAAGCTGCAATCATTGCGCATTCATTCGAAATTGTTGATTTTTTATTTTTTCTTGTTGCTTCTCCTTCTTGCACGTATATTGTAATTTTCGCATTCCATTTTTGGACTTACGACAAAGTATCGCCACTTAAATACGCGACAGACGTAACGTTGTTATTCGCAATGAACTTGCTACTTTATAACTAGCGTTTTAACATAGAACTTATGCACACATGTACTAATTTTTCAACTCCTCTTTTCTAGGACAGAACAGTAAAAGAACACACGCGGAAGGTTGAGGAGGAATGTCAGAAAAGAAACGGAACTAACCAAAAAAAATAAATGTACGTGCAAGACGCGCGCGACACATTGTTTATGAATAAAATTCAAATTAAACGTATCCTAAATAATTATTATAGGAACAGTTACAACACTCTTCAGAATTTTAAATAAACAAACATCTTGCACCTCCTCACATACAACTTGGCACATAAACTTCTGCATTTCTCTTATTCGAATCGTTAAATGAATTTTATTTAGAACACCGGCTGTCATTAATACTTTATATTTTACGAAAGTTAAGCAATCCGTATAACGGAAAGTACTTGAATGATGATAAATAGAATTACAACTAAGAGAATAGAGTCAAATATTTATATTGAAAATTTCCATACATTATTTAGTTTTTGTATTGTCTAAAAATATATTTGAAATAATCATATAATCAGGTGATTATATGATTATTTTGGAATGACTGGGATTTGTCTAAAATTCTTTGAAAATGTTTAATATTGTCAGACATTTTCATTGATTTTGAGTTATTTGACTAAATTGTTTTAGATTATCTGAATTTGTCTGAAATTATCCAAGATTGTCTAAGTTTGCCTAAGATTGTCTAAGATTTTCCAAAATTGTCTGAAATTCTAAGAGATTATCTAAGATAATAAATAAGAGATTATTCGCTGATTCTCAGAAGTTGTCTGAATTTTATGAAATTATATACGATTATATAAATTTGTTTGTGTTTATTTAAAATTTGTTTGAGATTGTTCTAGATTGTCGGAAATTGTCTGAATTATCAGAAGATTATCTGAAATTACATCGGATGTTAAAAATAATCAGAGACTAACTAGGATTAGGAGATAATCTATAGATAATTACTAACTATAGATAACTCTAAATACATATAAATTGTAATAGATCTCTAATGGCAAGAACATTTCATAAATCAAAATATGATTTTAAAACACAAGCATGCTTCAATAACTGGAATGCTTTAAAGATTGATGTCCAAGTATACGTGTACCTCCTGCACGGCCGTAAATGTCAGCGACTTTAAATTGAGTTGTAAACTAGGATGAATAGTCCAGTTTCACCATTTTTTTTTTAAACTCTTCTTCACTCTTTGTTTCCACCTTAATTTGTAGTTCGAAATACGCCGTCCGCTCGTAAAATCAGAAGAAGAAAAGAAAAATTATTATTATAATTATCATTTACAGCGCACATCAAAGAAAAATAACGCCGCATTCCATTAAAACAAATACATTTTCATTAACGAAGTTGCGTTTAAATGCAAATTGGACCGAACGAATCGAATTTAATTACGAGCTAATTGCGTGAAAACCTTTTTTTTTTCGTTAGCCTCAACGCAAATAGAGTGGAAATGTCATGTAAATCATTTTCTCTGGGTCGTTTTATTTTCATTTTTGCTTCTTCCGTTGTTGGGAAAGTTTCCATTGATTAATATCAGTGTTTTGTTGCTTTCTCGATCATTAAGTAATTGATGGTGAAGATAACAAGAGCAGTGTCGAATTCAATGGAAGAGATGAGACGTGTGTTTCCTTTTACGACGGTTAATAATATAACGCGACGGCGCAGTCGTTGCATAATCCGCGCTTACTAAATTGATTGATAATTTGAATTTTAATCAATCAATCGGCAAAGGCGATGTTGAATAATTGTCTCACGTCTCTCGTTCATTGCGCGAAGCTCTACGGATCTCGTGTTTTATTCATGCCTGTACGTTGACTCACAATGAGACTAGATTAATTTCAAGTTTCCTTCAGGATTAATTAATGGTTTTACAGGATTTTTTATTCTCCACTTCCCTTCAACACGTTCAAAATCTGACGTCCAATTACCTTGTTCAATAAATTAACAAAATTATGTAATATGAAATCCATTTAAACTATTTTTTTTAAATTTACTTTTTTTTAATTAATTTGTTACATTTTTATAGATGTTCATCCAAAAACCTTTATTCGTGAAATCACATAATTATATAAAACTTGTTACTTGTTACAGTGTATAAAAAAATCAAATTTTGCCATTTATTTTATAATAAACGTTCATCCTTTCATGTTTTCAAATTGATGATGAGAAAATAGAGTTTGTCCAAAGTTTTATTAGATAATCTAATCCATTTACTTTATCAATTTATAAAATTATCTAATATGAAGAGAATTACGTTTTCTAATTTAATTTTAACAAACTTGTTAAATATATAAAGATTTAACAAACTTGTTAAATTATTCCATTAGAAAATTATTTATTTTTGCTAGATATTAAACTAGTACCAATTATATTTAACGGACTTTCCTAATGCGTCAAGCGGTTTGAAATCAGGCCAGTCCACAGTGCGTGACAACCTTTAGTTTTGTTTTATCTTAAATGAATAAATTGATTAATTCGATAATTTGATGGAAGCAAAGTTGTTCCCATGATATGTGTAATTGAAAGTACTACTACTTTGCATTAAGCTTATTTTATTCTATAATCTAAATCAAAATCATCTTATTAACTCAATAGTATTACAAATGATGAAGACTTGAAAATTTTAAATTAAAATTTTGTAATTTTTATTACATATTTTTTAAATTACAAACAATTATCCTTAAGGACGTTTCTATGGTTATGAATAATTAAAACAGATTTTTAAAAATTTCATAAAACAATAATTTATTTTAAATTATTCAAATTAATAAAAAGTCAAAAGAAACAAATTTATATAAATTTGAGTTATTTTTTGTATATTTTAAAGAATTACCCATAAGACAAGAATAAATGTCATTTTTCTAGTAATAATGCCAATTAAAGTTTAAATGGTTATTATTTACAAAGATCTAAATTTAAAAAAAAAAATATAAAAAAAACTTATTTTACACGGTTGAAATTAATGGAAAAATATAAGAACAAACCAAATTTAATAAATTTGGGTTAAGTAATTTGAAAATTTATTTTAATACAAGTTTTTACATAACAATTTTTTCATATGTTAAATATGACAAGACTCATTTTTTTTAGTAATAATACAAACGTTTCTATGATTATTATTATTATAATATTTACAAGGATCTAGATTAAAAGAGATCATAAACAAGTAACTTCTATTAAAGTATTCAAATTTATAGAAGGCATAAAAACAAACCAAATTTAACATAAAACAATTATGTTATCATTACATAAGAAATCCATTGTTCTTTATTTTAAGTCCATTCAATAAAATTAGTCTGTGTAGTTTTATTTGGTTATGATTACAATGTTAAATTGGTTAATTTATTTAATGAGGGATAGGTTTTTTAATAGCTAATTCCATTGAATTGATTTGGTCGTGCATAGTTCCGCTTTGAAGCAAAAACAGGGGCTGCACCCTTCGGGCTAAATGTTTATTGTTTGAATGAGCTTAAACTATGTCCTCAAGCCAACCATATAACGTCTGGCATCCTGGGGGAATCGAAAGAACAATGTTATGGTATCAGACGACTTTCCATTTCCACCCATCGAATCGTTCAGCTAGATTTATTTAGCCCAGTAAAATAGTTTAATGGTCGAACGTAATGCTCCGCCACTGCAATTTCTTTCTCGTTTTGATCTCCGAACGTTTTATCACCAATTAGAGTGGAATTGCTGTGCAATTAACATTTATAATTTCAACTTGGGCTTCCGCGTACCGAAACGCGACTCGACGTAACGTAACTTAACGTAACGTAACGTCGCGGATCATTCGTAAACGATTTATGCTGCGCCGTGTTTCTCCCCGGGTGAACAAATATTTTGTATGTGAATAGAGAATGCAGTTTGCATGCTTCCACGTGATTTACGTCCAGACATTTGGAGTCGTGTGCTCTCGATATGTATATATGTACGAGAGTAATTTGTTAACGGGATAAAAATGAGTAGAAAACTACCATCACGTGTGTATTTTGCATTCTCGAAGGCGGTATTCCTCTTTGTAGATACACTACTTTTTTTTGTGAAAACTAATATTCAATCTATTTCACTTAACTTACCCCATGCAAATTCACTCACGTATACCATCATGGTACCATCCATATCATCATTGATCATGAGAGGATGAAGTACCATCCGTGTCATCATTGACGTATCAGTTTGTATAATGATCAATACCTTAATAAACGATAGGACCATGTAGACCATCATGATACCATTCGTGACATCATCAAACATCAGAAGAGGAAGTACCAATTTCTATGATGATCATTACTTTAATAAATAAAACGATTGCATATACCATCATTGTACCATTAGTGTCATCCTCGGCCATCAGAAAGGAGAGTACTAGTTTCTATGATGATCATTACTTTAATAAACAATACGACCACATATACCATCATTGTAGCATTAGTGTCATCATCAACCATCAGAGGAGGATTTACCAGTTTCTATGATGATCATTACTCTTGTAAACTATAAGACCACGTATACCATCATGGTATCATCCGTGTCATCATCAACTATTAGAAAAGGAAGTACTAGTTTCTATGATGATTATAGTACTATCAGTGTCATCACAAACCATCATAAGAAGAAGTACTATGTTAATCATTACTATAATAAACGCTAGTACCATATTACAATTCGAACTCTCCTTTATACCATTACGTAACGATGATTCTCTTATTACGGATTTAATTTAAATTAAACATGATCGAACGGAACGATCGGAGCCTTGGGCCTATTCATTCATTCATCGTTTCTCACGCCTTTTCGGCAAAGCTTCGTGATCTTCGGAGGATTTATCGTCTGCACATATGGAATTAAACGATTGCTCAAATCATTCGCAACAAGAAACGCAACAATCAAAGAAGACCTTCAGACCGAGCGAATACAAATAAACCAACAACAACGAAAAAAAAAATTCTTCACATATTCAAAAATAACGGGATCCTTGGGAAGTTGCAACTTGTAAACCTCTCAGGTCTCTGAACCATTAACATGGAATTATTTTTTTTATTACAAATACATTTGATCGACAAAATTAAAAATTTAGAATCGTAACAACAAAACCTTAAAATTTAGTGTGATTTGAAACTATCAAATAGTGAAAATTTAAATAATTTATACAAAAATTTCTTGTGATTTTCTTTTTAATTTTATACCTGATTTATTTCAAAATTGTTTTTTATATTACTAATTATTTTTTTATAGTTTTTAGATAGTTGCAAATTGTTATTTTTGTCATACAATCAAAAAGTTATAAACCAAAATCTTTCTACTGAAATTCATATTAAATTGATATAATTTGAAATGATAAATCTATTACGACCTTCAAAATAAAATCCATTTATATAAACTCCATTCGCTTATAAAAATGATTCAATTATTTACATCCATCATGTAGATCAAATCAGATAAAATCCATTACATTTTGTCCTGATTTTTTTTACTATTATTTCTATTACTTTATTACCATTGATTGTTAGTAATTATTCAATTGAGAAACATTACTTTCTATTTTTGTCTAATTCATAATATACGAGTATATTAGTAAAATTTATAATCGTTGTAAATTGATTAATTAAAATTAAGTACCTCCATCAATTAGAATGAAAATAAACGTTAATCTTTAATAGTTTTATAGCTTCATACATAAAAGTGTTAAGTATCAACAAAAGTTATTCAAATCTTGTAAAAAAAATATGTAAAATTTATTATTTTCATCACAAAAAATGTAGCAAATTTATAACATTCTATAAAAATATTATATTTGCTCCAGTAAATGTTTCATTTTTTCAATTTTTTCATTTTTTCAGAAAATCTTCCATTAAGTTTTCTGTAACAAAATTCATGTATAATTGCTGAAATTTTTTGGTACAGATCTTTAATATAATAAAGAATACATTTTTCTAATTTAGCTACTAAACTTTTGATAAAATTTTGATAGAAAACTTTTAAAACTGTCGATTAATTATTTAACATGTTAAACGAAATGGATAGCAATGAGGATATCGTTAAAAAGAAGTTCAATTCACATCATTCATTAAGTACAATTTCGATGGAATCTCGAGCCTGTACATGATTGATACCGTCCGGGCAGGCCGATTTGATACTACCGCAATGAAGAAATCCATTCTGTGAGATAACTACAAATCACTTCCCCTGGCTTTATTAATCATCCAACAATGGATAATTGGGCGATCGCGCCGTGATCTGTCTCGGATTACCACTTTTCGTTTGGTCGGTGGCCGCCTTTTTCCCCCCGTTCGTCGTTACGTAATAACACGGTGGCGTCGGTATCGGGATAGATTCTTATTGAAATCGATTGGATTCTAATTGAAACAAATAGAGTAAACCGAAGTTAACAACATGTAAATATAATAAGGAAACCTGGACTCGACACAATATACTTAAAGCTGCAAGGAAGCGAAAATCCTAATCACATTAATCCGTTAGCTCGCAGATTGCGGACCTCAAACGATTTTAATAAACTGCCACGCAATAATCCCAACTAAATGATCCACAATTATTTTCAAATAATACACTACATGTTTGAAGGAATTCCATTCTAAACATTAAGTATTAAACAATTTATAAGATTAAATTTTTCCATCAAATAATTAATACATTAGTTTTAGTTTTAAAGGTAATTTAGTTAAGCAACTTGTGATGCGTATATAAATCGAATCGGAGTGAAATAATGATCATTTACATCAGTTTAACTTTTTTAAGAAAACTTTAAATGTCCTAGTAGGATACAAAAGTTAAGTAACTTTAATGGCGGAAAGTACTTGAATGGGTGGATACAAAAAAATATTGCAATAGATCTAACCTGTATACATTTCCATAAATTTAATTATAAATCTTAAATACTTCTAACATTATTTTAATCTGTAATAAATTTTAAAATAATGATTGCATAAAATTTCTTTTTAAGAAGTAACACTAGATAAATTTGTGTAAATGGTTCAAATTATCTAATTTTCAATAAATTTATATACAAATCTTCTAAGAATAAGTACTTCTCTAATAATTACCTTAAAACAATGACCAACGACTTAAGCAACTTTCGTTGCCTAAATTTGTGCAAATGATATCCAAATGATCTAGTTTTCAACAAATTCATATACAACTCTTCTAACAAAAAGTACTTCTCTAATAATCATCATAAAACATATCCAATGACTTAAGCAACTTTTGTTGCGTAAATTTGTGCAAATGATATCCAAATGATCTACTTTTCAACAAATTCTTATACAAATTTTCTAACAAAAATTACGTCTTTAATAATCATATTAAAATATATCCAATGACTTAAGCAACTTTCGTTGCATAAATTTGTGCAAATGATATCCAAATGATCTAGTTTTCAACAAATTCTTATACAAATCTTCTAACAAAACGTACTTCTATAAAAACTTTTAATGTTTGATACAAATCGAATATGTCTGACCGTAATTCATCTTATAAAATTTTTTGTTCTGCTTTATTTTCTTTTCATTTCATTATTTTTTTCTTCTTCGTTGTTCCAACATAAATAAATCACATGTAATACATTCAGCTTATGAATATTGACACTGCGCTCATTTGAAATTCAAATATCGCGTGGTAGAAGAGGATCTGGATTCGGTGTTCATACCTGCCCGAAACTGGATCTCCGCATATTTTGGTCAGGTTTTTGGACGCATTTCTACGTACGCAACTAGATTACTTATCCAATAACCCCAAAAGAGAGTGATTTCACTTTGTACGTAACTTCATGTTTTTTTTACCACATTTTCGTTTCTTTTTAACACAATTTTAGTTCAAATATTTTAAGAAACATTTATTAATAGTAAAGATTTGAAAATCAATTAGGTTTCTCCATTATTTTCAAATTAATCATCAAATTAATTAATAAATACTGCTGATTATTCAAATATTTACAATAAAAATTTTACTGTAAAAATATTTTTAAAGGCAAAATTGAAAAATTCAAGTTTTTTTTTTCAAGAATTATGTTTAATAAAGTGTAGATTTCATAAAAGATTTTTTTAATAAAGAAACAAAGCATTGTCTATTTATTTTGAGAAAGAATAGTCCTTTGTTTTCTTAAACAGTTAATGAATAAAGTTGCATGTTTCTCGTATTTTGTACAATTTACATTCATAATAGTAAAATCGAGATTTCATTCATTGTTTGTGCATTTTCTTTCTGTTTCGACTAACTGAATGCGCGCATTCAAAAGAAACACAGTTCCTGGAATAATAGAAACGTACATAATTTCAATGGACAACAGTTAAAATAATATTTATATGAAACTTAATTAAATTGTATAATTATTTATTAATTAAATTTAATATAAATTTAATTATATTTTCATAACAATAAGACTTTTTAATTGTTAATTAATAATTATAGTAAATATTTTGTTTCCTTATGGAAATATGATGTTAAAATTTTAATTCAAGAATTATTTTTTTTAAATATTTATTCAATTGATTCGTAAATATTATCAATTTACTTACAGAGAAATATTGAAAAATAAATTCAATTTGGAATTTTTTCGAATAAAAGTTGTTCCATGTTCCAATACTTTATTTTATTGAGTTTACATATTCGAATTGGAAATCCTATACCAATATGGAAAGAAGGAATCATTTCAGACCAGAATACAAGCATAATTTAGCTTGAATCTTTCAATAAATACAGGAATTTGCGGTCATAACTAAATATAGATTTTGATTCCTTGTAACATCTGTTGCCTATTTTGAAAATGGACATATTAATACTAAAAGTATACATAGCTTTGTTAACTAGTAATTAAAACAGTCCGGATTCACTATAGTTCGGTTTAAATATATAAAAACAAATTAAATTTTACGGTCTTAAAGTCCTCGATTAGTCCGATTTCCTAGAATCTAATGTAGTTTACATTCGTTTAGTCCATAATTTAACATAATCTACATGCAACAATTCTTTGTTATTTAAATCTCTCGAGATCAACGCTTTTTTTATATATTTAGATTACAATTTCTTCTCTTCATTTGTAAATGTAGTTCATTTTGTTATAAGATAAAACATAAATCAAAATGATACATGTAAATCTTCAATAATAAACTATTATTCTTGTCTAAAACTAGAATTTCAAAAAAAGATCATAGATTTTTCATATTTCATTATTCAACACATAAAGAAAAACTATATGATTACGTAAATCTCCACTCAATTACTGCAAATGTTGTAAGTCATTTGTAACGAGGCGTTAATACCATTAAGACTTAAATTTACAAAGAGTCCAAAAAAAAAGAACACAAACTTCCTTAGTCATAAAATAATAAACTTTAATAACTTCATAATATGTTAATAAAAAAAATTACAAAAAAAAATAACTAGGAGGAACAAATTGCGTTGGAACGTTTTCGCTAATTTATTGCATTAATAAAATGTGTAGGGAAATGTTAGATTAAGAGGTTGTAGTAGGAAAATAAAGACATTAGAGTCTCAAGTCTGTTACATTAAAATTAATACGAGTGCTGGTGAAAAAGCGTCGGATAGGAGGAAATGACTGTTTTGACTTGGCTCGCGTTTGAAAGTGGACGGACGCTCCGATGAGCCATCACCATCATCATCACCGTCTTTTTTTCTTCTCTTCGTTTCGCTGCGAGAGAGGAGATGTGCGTTTAATCGAAACCGTAATTTCAGGAAGGATCATCATTTCGGCCATAAATCGAGAACGACCAGCAATTTGCAAATATAATATTTATTGCATGCGCCGAAATTGCTTCGGCCCAGCCATATGGCTATTATTTATGATGTCCAGAATTATATTTTTCAAAAATAAAATCGCTTTCTCTCCTACCCTATTATAAATTTGATCTTTTTTTTTTGGTTCCATAAGATTTGCATATTTTTTGAAATATTCGTGCAATTTTTTAGTTCACTTACTTCAAATTACGTTAATTCTTACCTTTAAATATTTTCCATTTTTTTTATTCATACTACCTAATTTAACTACTTTTTTTATTTTACCTTTTCTTAAACCACCTCGTTTCTCAATTACCCTGTTTCCACAATTTACCCACAATTTCATCAGTTTTTGTCTTTTAAATATTGATAACTTTAAGAGATAAAGTCATACAAAAGAGTAGATTAACATTTGAGGAGACTATTATATAATATTATAAAAATATAGCTTTTTACATTTGTCCAATATTAACGCATCCAAAAGTTCCAAGTTTTGCAATGATTGTCAAGAGCACGTTTGACAACTGACATCTGACAGTTTAGTTTCACTATCATTAGACTTCAAAACAGTCAACAACACATTTGATAACTGACATCTGACAGTTTAGTTTCACTATCATTAGACTTCATAATAATCAATGATTGTCATCAACACGTTTGACAAGTGACATCTGACAGTTTAGTATTCCTATCATTAGACTTCATAACAATCAATGATTGTCAAGACCACGTTTGACAACTGACATCTGACAGTTTAGTTTCACTATCATTAGACTTCAAAACAGTCAACAAAACATTTGATAAGTGACATCTGACAGTTTAGTTTCACTATCATTAGACTTCATAACAATCAATGATTGTCAACAATACGAATACGTATAATCAATAAAATTCATAGGTTTTAGTAAATTGTATAACAGACAGATATGTTGTAAAGAGCATTAGGAGACGAGAAACAAGTCATTGATAAAGTCAATATAACATAATTATAGTAATAAATCCAATATTTTTTTTAAAATGTATCCAACATCTTTTTTTGATTACATTTACAAGCGTCCTGACGACACCAAATACCAGTTGCTAGTAACAGCTATAAGGTTATATAATTTTATATAATTGATAACTGACAGTTTGACAGATGTCAATGTATCATATCATGTATACACTAAATCAATGTTTCTCAATCTTTTAGCCACCCAATCCAGCATGTGTAGTATCACTACAACCAAATTCTAAGAGTTTTTTTCCTTTTGCACAAGGTGACAGCTTACATTAAGAGATGAAATCTGATATCCATATTTTTTTTGTATACTTTGAAGTTTGCGTTGACAAGTTCGTGTCATTAGGAAGACTGGAAAGAAGTCGCAACAAGTAAAATTGGCCATTTCAGTTGTCCGTAGCTCGTTATCCTCGGTAATTACTCATCATCATTGATGCCATTATGGTTTGTAATTACAGAGTGCGCTTTCGTCGGCAGGTGCGTCGCCGACGGAGATCCTGCATCCGAAATAATTATAACAATTTGCATACGGAGATTCCGTAACGGCGATAAAAGGAAGCGGCGAAGCTTCTCAAAATGGGGAGTCCCCTTTTCCTCTGTGATCTGGCGCCGCCGAAGCCGCCTTACATAACGCGAATCGAAAACACTTTCGCATGTCGAACGATGTATTTCACCTATACATCAATTTCAAAAGTCTGCTCGAATTAATACCGTCTTACAAATGGTACAGTTACAGAGAGATGCTGAACAGATCTCATCCATCAATTAAATTGACCTTCATACATTCACGCACTCAACCAGATTGCATATTTGCAATTTCACTTACATAAACATCTTCTTGTTCGTGTATTTTATTTTACACGGTTTATGCATTCTTATTTTCATATTTTTTTCTTCTTTTCTTTTTATATTTCTAACACGACCGCACGCAAGAGTGTTCGAAATTGAGCAATTTTTAATTCTTAACACATAACACTCTTAAAGGGGATGCTTATTTCCACATCCACGACGTACCATTATTTAAATTGCCGACTAAAATGTTACAAACTACTTTAAATTATATTTCGAGAAACTACTTCATACTTTCAATACAAATATTCTCTCATTTACAAAACTTAAATAAAAGTTATAACTACAAATCAAAAGCAATTACAACATCAAACAATAATTTACAAAATTAAGATTTTATTCTATTATATTTAAAATAAATTTACAAAAATTTTAATTGAATGTTTTCAAGGAAATTTACAAAAAAAATATTGGTTACGAAGTACAAAATTGTACAAAATATCTTTTTGCAACTTTTTTTTAGAAAAACTTGAACTGAAGACACAATATAGATGTTATTACAACAGGAAATAATATTTATAAAAATTACTGGTTATTAAGAAAAAATATGTTATAATAAAACTCAAATTGTGTAAAATTTATAATTTAATATCATATATCTTTTATGTAATAGATATGGACTAGATGCACTAAATTTACATAATAAATATTTATTATGAGAGTACTGGCATTATTTTAATACGTTGCGGTAAATGTCGGTATTATTATACCGCAAACTCCTTAAGATTCTCCAAGGTCTCCAAGATTAAACTCAACATCAAAGTCTGCTTTATGTGATTTACTTGCAAAATTGCAGCTCGTCAAAACCATGTAACAAACGTTTATTATCCTAATAAACACAAAATGTTTTCAAGTACACTAAAGAATTCATTTTATTTTTATTTTTTTAGTTTTATTAACAAAAAAAATGTAATACAATAATTTATATCTATTATTATCTCTATTAAGATGTTACATAATAAATAAAGTAATTTGATAATAAAATCGAATAAAATCTATTTTTTTTATAATATTAAATAATGAACTTAAATTCTTAGGTGCATTTTTAATGGTTATCAATTTAATGAAGACTTTTAAGAAAAAGCACATAAATATTGCCTTTTTTCTCACATCAATTTTATTTCTTTAATTCTACTTATTTATAGTTTATGTGTAAATCCAATTTCGTTGTTGTACTTAAAAACAATTTTATTAAAAAAATAATACCAAAGTATCAAAGATATAATCTTGACCAATGATCGTAATGGAACTCGAATGACTTTACATACTAGTATTCAAAGATATCTTCTTTAAATCTCGAAGAACTACAAAAATCTTTGATCAGATCGATACAAGTAAAGCTAATCGAAACAGCAGATGCGAATTCAAATTAATTTCGAATTTTACGACTTGATCCTCGCATTTACATGTAAAACGAATGGAAAACCAACAAGGAATTCCATACCTGCGTCTGAATTGTAGGTGATTTCCACAACTCTCCATAGGCGCTACGAAAATTTAAATTTTATCGTATACCGGGAGGCACAGATGATAGAGTATACTGATCTTTGGATCAAAGCATACCTTCCGGTGAATTACACCAAAAATCTATCACGTATACTCAATTAATCCATCACATGTTGTTTTTACTTTCCAATAATTAATACGAATTAAATTTTGATACCTGGGAAAGTCGAATTGAACATGAACATCGCACGTTTGAGAACTGGTTATTGTTTTGCCAAATGTTTAACGCGTCCTGATTACTACGTTAAAAAAAAATTAGGTTTCGGACGCAATGCAAATTTGCGGAAAGCTAAAATTCGCGTGTTATTTGTGTGAGAACGTTTCTCCAAATATATACGTAAATAAGAAACATTTAACGTTATTATGTTGTATTTGTTTTTAGAAAGTGTTGTTCTTCTTTTTAGTTACATCAAGTTTTTTTTTAATATTTATTTTATTTATCTGTAGATTGTTTTACTTATTCATTAATTAATTTAAAAATATTGACTACAAATTTATTTGACAGTTAAATGACATTTGACATATCTGTCAATTTTATATGTCAATCATAACAAATTTATATTAAAAAAAAGATATATCTTTGTATATATTATTGAAATCAATTTGTTTTCAAGTCTATACTAAGTAGAAATTTTCTTTGAAAACAAAAATGCTTCTACTATTAGTATTTAGTAAATTATATAATTGAGGTAACTGAATAGAAGTGTCAAATTAAATGACATTTGACACTTCTATTAATTTTAAGTTTTAAACATAATCAAAATCTAAATTGTTTTGACATAACTGTCAAATTATTCTAAAACTGTCAAAATGAAATGAAATATTTGTATCTATGTTTATGAGCATATATCTCCTCCAAATTATTGTCTTCAATAGTAGTTTATAGTACTGACCAAAAATATTGTCATTTGGCATTTGACATATCTGTCAATTTTGTATGTCAATCATAACAAATTTCATCAAATCAAATTTATATTAAAAAAAAATGTTATATCATTGTACATATTATTGAAATATATTATATCAATTTGTTTTCAAGTCTATACTAAGTAGAAATTTTCTTTGAAAACAAAAATACTTCTACTATTAGTATTTAGTAAATTATATAATTGAGGTAACTGAATAGAAGTGTCAAATTAAATGACATTTGACATTTCTATTAAATCTTAAGTTTTAAATCTAAATTGTTTTGACATAACTGTCATTTTTTTCTAAAACTGTCAAAATGAAATGAAATATTTCTATCTATGTTTATGAGCATGTATCTCCTCCAAATTATTGTCTTCAATACTAATTTATAGTGCAGACCAATATTAAATACATCTAAAAAAATCTTTGAAATCAGCTCTAGTTTTCCTTCAACATAAATGATCTTAAAATGAACATTGACCCAACATAAGAAATATTTAAAACGAATGGTAAGGTTTATGATCTTTAGCATCTAAATGTTCTTACATTAACAGATTCCATTTTACAATTGGCTTGTGTATGTGTATCGCTTACAGTGTTAACAGAAATTTAATAAATCATTAAACATCGGAATCAATTAGAGCTCTGGATGAGATGCAATTGTGAAATCGGTTTTCACTTGGAGCGAGCCTAAGTGGCTGCAATTATGCAAATGCGAAAGTGCAAGTTGATTCTGAAACGGCCTGGCAATAAAATCTAACGGCCCCAACACAAAATAAAACGACTCGCCGAAGATTAATCCACACACATACAACAGACCGCGATTACCATACTCCTGTGAACTTCACATCTGCACCGAATCTGCTCTTTTCAAATTAGATAATCATACCACATTTTTTTTTTGTTTGCATCTCTTTTATTTATTCTTCTCTCACCGGAAGCCAACGCGAATCCGATTTATTATGCTTTAATTAACGCGTCTTCGCCTACAAAGAAAACAAAGATCGTTCGTTGCGTGAGAATTTTCCTCCTTCTTCTATAATAACTGTTTGATTTGCAATTAATACGAGAACACAGGGCCGTTTTCTTCAGTTATATAATTAATAAATACCGCTTATAAAGTAATGCACTGCTTGTAATTAGCACTGAGTAGTAATGGTCATAAGAAGATATATTACGCTGATGAAGCGACTTGTCAAGTTTACATAATTTACGTCGCCATCTGTTGTCTTAATGATTTAATTAATTACGTTTTTTTAATGAAACAAGCAAATTTATTTCATATTCAAATATTATATGACCGCTTTCACGAACGGATTTAACACATTTGTTAATAATTTAACGGTGACATTAAATATTATAATTTAACTTAACTACAATAAAATCTAAACAGTTTATGAAAATTAAACAAATTTAAAGTATTTGTTAAATTTAAGGGTGGTTTTAAATATTCAATAAATACTTTGGTCTAAAATTAGTAAATAAATAAATAATAAATTGTTTATAATATGAGAATAAAATTATTGAAAATAAATTTAAAGTTATTGTTGCAAATGTAACATTTCTTGTTTATTGAAGTGTATGAAAAAGTATATTATAAATTAATACCTTAACCATATATGAAAAAAATTGTGTAGAAATTTTTAAAATAATATTTTATGAAAAATTTAAGTTTTTTTATATTGATTTCTGCATTGTCTAAATGTCTTTTTAATATTGCTTATAAATATTGTACAAAAAATTGTCGGTCTAAGAAATAAATTTGCAATATTTTATAAATAATTTAAATGAAAATTTACTTCAAAATTTATATAAAAAAAAGCAAATAAACAAAAATAATTAATAAATTTACATAAAATACAAATGACTTAAAATAAAAAAAAATATTCTTAACATAGTTTTCCTTTTAATCAAAATGTTATGTAAATATTTGAGTGTTCGCAAAATTCACAAATTACAAAGGAAAGTTCAAAAAATTAAAAAAAAAAGTTGACTCATTCATTTGCAAACAAATTGACGTTAATTAAAGTACTAAAAACAAAAATAAACGTAGGACAGGAAATATTTCAACTACCGTTGACCCAAATTCTCATAAACAATTCAAAGTCTACTTTAATTTAAAGTAAATAACAAATATGAAAAATAAAAAAACAAAATCTCATGATTAGCTTTTAATGATATTATTAACCATTTTTTTCTTTGTTTCTATTTCATCCTAAGATTCTTCTAATTTGATTAAGAAGAGAAGAAATTCAGGTTAAACGTTGCAAAAAAAAGCGTCTCGAAACTTTCAATTTCTCTAAAATAAATACACAACAAAATTTACTTTGATTTATTCTTTTTTTTTTGTTTTATTATTTTGCAAAGCAATTTCGTAGCTGACACCTAAATCATCCACGTTCTCATTATAGTTAATAGCTATTTGTTCTAATACGTTTTTTTTTTAGAAAAAGTTGTTTTTTTATATTTCGTTTTCTGCCGATGTTAGGTATCATTATTACTAATTTCCGTTCATCATTCCTCGCCCGTTTAATTCCAAATTGAAATGCGCTTGTTAGAGCCGATACACTTATTAAACACAATTACGTGATGGAATAAAGTGTTTGACAAATTAAAGTCATCATTAAATCTGTTACATTTACGCTCGATTTTTTGTGTTTGGTTTGTGCGTTTTTTGTGTATGTTGTTACTAATTATTTTTGTTCAATTAATTCCGGTATAAATTAGAGTCATCCGGTGTATTCAAGAGTTGGAATTGCGACGACAGCAAAGCGATAATCATTTAATTAAACATAATTGTGTTATGTGTTTGAATGTTTCTCGGCCTTCGATTGATCAATTGAATACTTCGCATGACTCCATTCAATTAAAATCAAACAAATCGCTTTATTTAATCAGACAATAATTTATATACAAATTACAAAATTATTTCCAATACCCATTGTTTTCTTTACATACATCTATTATTATACTTCAATTACAGTTTGTATATCCTCAATGATGTCAACATATAGTAAAAATCTTCAAAAATCCGTTTATGAACTGTTTTATTTAAAGTGTTACAAAAATTGGTTTCATTTCACTTTCAATAAGTCTTTACAATTTTCATAAAAAAACCTTTATTTTTCTTACAATTACCTAAAATAATCGAAAATTACTTCTGTAATTATTTAGATATGAATAAAATATAAGAAGAACTTTCATTTCACATCTTTTCATATAAAAATCTGTTTCAATAAGTCTTTACAATTTTCATAAAAAAACCTTTATTTCTCTTACAATTACCTAAAATAATCGAAAATTACTTCTGTAATTATTTAGATATGAATAAAATATAAATCTGTAATAATTACTTAAAAAAAATTAAAAGAAAAAAATCAGATCTTCATATTTTTACTAATAATAAAAGGTAATTAGTTCAACGATTATACAAATTAAAGACAAAACAATGACCTTTTCAGCAATCCTACAGTCAGATTAGTGGTTTTTGCAGTTTTCCTGTAATAAGATGTCAAAGTACAAAATGTTATATCTTTATCTTAATTTTAATTACTCAATAACTACCAACACTAATTAGATCATCGCATATGCAAATTGAACACAAAACTACAACCTTTCTAATGAGTTTAATCTCAGTTATGTATTCATTATCATTTTCGTGTAATTAGCAAATACATTCATTTTTTTTCTCTAAAATGCTTGATTTATAAATTTGACAGATAAACTCAAATTTGTGAAACTTTTTATATATTTCTTAAATGTACGAAAAGAAAGCATTTATTATATATTTTTTGATATAAATTTTGTTACATAATATTAATTAATGACCATATCTCAGTCATTAATTAATATTATGTAACAAAATCTGTATCTTTTACGTCTTCAAATTTCATTTAATTACTCAATCAACACGTAAGTTAATTAGATTATCGAAGATGCAGATTAAAGATAAAACTGAGGCTTAGTCATATTTTCGTTAACTCAATCATTGAATTTCTACATTTCACTAGAATAATTTAGAAATTGTCTAATGGATTCATTAATTTCACGACGAATTACAAAAGTAGTCCGGTTTTTACGTGAAAAACAAGTAAAATGTGCATAAAAAAAAATAAAGAAATAATACTTTTACTACGGAATTTCACGCACCACATTTATATTCCTCCTTGTCATAACTTTCTATCGGCAGTTTCGTTACCGTTACAGACAGAAAACTCGCGAGTAATTTACCGAAGAAGATGAAAAAAAAAACACACCTCTCAACTTTTTAATCCATCAAGTATATAATCTCACCGTTTTCATACGTGTAATACATTTTACCAAAAAAAAACTATATATAAACATATTTTATATAATAACATCTCAATTTTCGGACGATTCCAAAAACCGTCGATGCGTGAACGAATTCAAAAAAAATAATAATGCGAGATAATTGCTTTTTAAATATTTTCGATTACGCGACGCAATATCAAAAACGAAATTAAAAATCACAGTTAATAAGAAAAAAAATGTTAATAGATTTATTTTTTTTCTTGAAAATATTTTTTTTTTTGGTCCACTTGAAATAGATTATTAATTAACGCACATCCAGGTGGGACAAGAACAAAATGTAATTAACGCGGTTGAAGGTAATCCAATAATTTCCGTTCGGCCCATCAAATTATGATGGGCCGTAACTTCGGTGCGTCTCGCCCGAGGCCTTAATTAATAAACTATTAATTCCCAGAGACGGAAGATGGAAATATCGGACGAAGGTAGAGAGAAAAAAAATATTAGTAATATTAATATGATGAGAATATAATAACTTCTGCTGGAAGTGTGGCGATCCGCTTTGTAATTGGAAGAGTGAGATTTGACTCGTTACGTAAATATATTTCTGTTATCGAAGAACCTTCCAGTTTGACAGGAAGATTGCCGCATGTGGTAACCGTATGCAATATACACAATCCTAATCGACGAAAGCCAATTCAAAACCATTCAGTATAATAATAACAATTCCGTTCTTGTTTGTTTCTTCTGCTGGTGATGGCGTTCGTGTCAAGTTCATTACTCTAAGTGTTGAAAATCGTATATTAACAAAATACAATTTAACTGTTATGGGAATATGTGGCGAGTCATCATCGCCAGGAGGAACCGCCAAAAGAGCAGAGCTCTTCCATATTCGGTTGATGAGTGCCGTGACTCCACATTAACATGCGCTCCTCGTCCTTCCATCCATTGTTATTACGGTCCTCGGAAGGAGCAGGGAACTGCATATTTCCATGCTTAATGCCCGAACATTAACGATTTTCCACGGAACTTTGCTCCCCTTATCATTGCACAACATTATATATAAATTACTTACAAATAATATGAATTAGGTATAGCTCAACAACAACTCGAAGTCCGATTAATTACTGTTTATCGTGTTTTCTCTTCAACGCCAAGAATCGAAGCAAGTTCTTCGCAGAAGAGAAAGCTCTTCTTTTTTTACTTGTTTTACTCTTTTTTTTTTCTACTCATTCTGTGCTTCTTCCTATATTCGTAAATATGTTCGTTTTGTATCGAATTACAGATGTTTACGAACATTATTACCACCAATTAACACAATCCGAAAATTTTCAATAGCAATCTTCAATCTTTCAATAACAATTTGATTGATTTATTGGGTAATAATTACTTAAAAAAATGTCAAAGAAAAAAATCACATCTTCATATTTTTACTAATAATAAAAGGTAATTAGTTCAACGATTATACAAATAAAAACAAAACTATGACCTTTTTAGCAATACTACAGTCAGATTAGTAGTTTTTGCTGTTTTCCTGTAATAAGATGTCAAAGTACAAAATGTTATATCTTCATCTTAATTTTAATTACTCAATAACTGCCAACACTAATTAGTTCATCGCATATGCAAATTGAACAAAAAACTACAAACTTTCTAATGAGCATAATCTCAGATGTATATTAATTATCATTTTTGTGTAATGAGCTAATACATTTCATTTTTTTCTCTAAAATGCTTGATTTATAAATTTGACAGACTAACTCAAATTTGTGAGACTTTTTATATATTTCTTAAATGTACGAAAAGAAAGCATTTATTATAAATTTTGTTACATAATATTAATTAATGACTGAGATATGGCGATCTTTTTACGTTTTCAAATTTCATTTAATTACTCAATTAACATGTAAGTTAATTAGATTATCGAATATGCAGATTAAAGATAAAACTAAGGCTTCTCCAACAAGCTTAGTCATATTTTCATTAACTCAATCATATAATTTTTACATTTCACTAGAATAATTTAGAAATTGTTTTTTTTTTCTACTCATTCTGTGCTTCTTCCTATATTCGCAAATATGTTCGTTTTGTATCGAATTACAGATGTTTACGAACATTATTACCACCAATTAACACAATCTGAAAATTTTCTATAGCAATCTTCAATCTTTCAATACCAATTTGATTGATTTATTGGGTAATAAATCAATTATGAAAACAACTATATACACCAATATTTTTTATACCAATAGAATTACTACAAACTTCACCAATCTCAAATATTATTATTTGATTAATTAATAGTAGATTCTTGTTGGTATTGTATTTATAATTTGGAATGTGGATTATATAAATGAAATTGAACATTGCAATACGGCGATTCCATAAGGAAGCAATGTTGGAACGAGATATTTCTTGCAATATAAATCATCGAGGTAATAAAGATGAGGAAGGTGTAAAGCGGATTTGTAATGAGATTGTTAACGGATTAATCCGATGAGATCTGTTTCAGCAATTAAAACAATTGTTCGCGAAGAAGGCAATCATTGCAACTTCATTACGTTACTTTATGATCCGCTCGTTTCTTGCAATTCTATTATGTTTGATTGTTTAAATGTAACAAACTTTACTAATATAGCGTTTCGTTTGTGCTTACAGAAATATGCATACCGCCACGAAGACTACATTCTTCTTCCTGATGTTGACGTGCGTCCTCTCAGCGCCTACAAAGAAGGCCGACAGACAACAAAAATCGTTATCCTACTTCGGCTATGTGCAACCAAGCGATGCCATGGATTACAATGCTTACGATGGTGATGAAGGAGAGGATTATGCTATGGATTACGAAGAGAATGCGTTAAGCAGGACTATTCCGAAGAGGAAGAAGGTCCGTCGTCCGTACAACTCTCCCATCTACTACATCAGGTTGCCTCCTCAACCATACATGTTCGTCCAAGGTTTAGGATACGTCTCTCAAGCAGCTTCAAACCCTGCCCAACCGTTCCTCAATCTTGAAGTACCTTTCGTGAACAACGGAAAACCCAGCAACATCTACCAGTGGAGCCCCAACGTGCAAGGTCTTCCGACCGTAGCTCCACCACCTCCACCAACCAAGAAACCGATACCATCGAAACCGACGGATTCCACCATCCACAGACTGCCTGGACAATTCACATTCAACGGCAAACCTGAAGACATCTTCGTGCTCAGAGACAATTACGATTCCTTCTACAACGACGCTCTGCAAAGCTTCTACCCTTAATCACCAAGATCGAAATCACACCGAAATCATCTTGCCTAAAAAAAAAATATATATAAAAAAAATAATTTAAAAAAGGCCTCATTTCACTATAATTACAATTATTATTATTTCCGTCTCCATCATTAATAGTTTTGTATTTATTTATTTATAATTTATTTGTTATATTAACAATAAATTAAATTGATTTATAAAGAAAAAAACTGTATTTATTTTCTTTTTGTATCCTTTGCCTCTTCAGAATTATCCTGTTTTACTGCGTGGATTTTTACAACCGTAACGAAATTTACTTACGTGCCAATTAACGATTCACCGAGCGTTTCGTTACATTAGCGCCTTATTTAATATTACAGAGAATACAAAACGTGAAACGACTGATTTGCAGATGAAGAAAACACATGTAAAGAAACTGTATTCAATCTGCTGCTAAATTTTAACGGTACTAAATGCTTTTAACATCTTTTCTCCACTCACACACTTGAAAATTACAATTTGTATGTACTTCGAAATACAAAATGATAAAGTCTTTATTATTCTTATATAATTAATATTTAACTTCATATCAGATTTTATAAAAAAAAAATAATTTGTAATCACGTACTATTTGAAAATCTCTCAAAACGTGCATTTTTGTAAATATATAAAGATGCGTACACATTACGAGTTACTTGTCAAGTTAAAAGGAAAATTTGAAACTTTTGTTGAAAAGTAGCTACATTTTATACTTCTTCTTTTCTTCTTCCTTCCAATCACCCACCGCCGCGTGCTCAATAGGGACTAAATGTAACATATAACATAGGAAAATAATAATAAACAATGACCAAACCGGGAACATTTTATACTATTCCTGTTAAAAATTAAATGCAGCTATCAACTTATTATCATAATGTTATCCTTATTCTAACTTTTGTACATAGTTATGCAACAAACTTTAATTATAGTTAAATCTATGCTTTCAGCTGTATTTCTGCTACAAAATGTTACTTATTGACCCCTAAATCCTTCAAATTTGTATTTGATTTGAATTCAAACTCACAACCTTCGTATTATATAGAATCCTTAAGGATTCTAGTATTTTGTATAGGCAACTTTATTTGCATCCTATTGGACTCAGTCAATCCTAGATGTCGCTCTTAAACAGAGTTACCAACAGCTCTTCCTGTCAGGGGAAACAAAATATGACATAGGACGAGAATGCAGTAATCGCCATTTTAGAATAAAAACATAGCGTCTTGTGCTTAGGTGTTGTTTGGGGTTTTAAAGAGCCCAAAAAGTATAATTAAGAAGTGTTCTGTTCGCAGTGATCCTACGTTAAAACCATAATAGACGACTTCAGTAAAATGGGAGAGGACAACAAAGGTAAGCTTCAAAGAATCCACTTAGCCGGGTCCAAGCATCTCCCTTTTTTAACCTTCAAACGACCAAATAAAAAAAAAACGATGTGATTTTAATTTGCAAAGAAAACCACTTTCAAGTAGATTGCTGAAAAGCGTTTGCATAAAACGGACAACGTTCAGTTTCAGCCTTTTTTATATTTCGAGGTTAACAAGTAATTAGTACAAAACTGGTCATTATATATTGTATAAATAATGATACAAGTTGATTTTTTCTCAGGCACTTTGATTTGCATTTAATTGCAACAAATTATTACAACTTTACCTTCTTTACTGTTTTCAAATTGCCAAAATTATTTTGTTAGAAACAACTTGAATATAATAGAAATATCTTACATAAACAAGAAATAATTTAATAAGAAAAGTATATATTTATTAATTTATTTTAACTTTTTAGAAACAAATGACAGAAACACAGATCGTAGGAGGAGGTCCAGATCAAGGGAACACAGAAGAAGATCTAGATCCAGAAGCCGAGACAGGAAAGATAGAAGGAGGAGCAGATCTGGGTAACTATTAACATTATTTTTTATAATATGTTCATATGTCTCTTGATATCTTAAAAATTGAATTTCCAATTAGATCACAGTTGATCTATTCTGAATGTCTTATACACAAATATTGTACTTAATTATTTGTGAAAACAATTATCCATTTAACAATTGGCAAATTCCAACAGGAACAGATTTTTGTTGTTACAATGATTATAATATTATAATAAGTAAGAACTTTGGAACTATTTATTTGTTTGTTGTTGCAGGAATAAAATGTAATTTTAATCTATTGAAGTTTAAAGTCAAAATATTTCTTATTTTATTTAGTCACCTTAATTCCTCATTTTTACATTATATAGTGAATTGTTATTTGAGCTATTTATCAATGTATTATTTTTCAGGTCCAGAGGCCATGGTGGAGGCGGCGGCGGTGGAGGAGGAGGAGGAGGTGGTGGCGGCGGCAGCGGAGGAGGCGGTGGTGGAGGAAAGTCCAATCACTCTAGGAGGCGTAAACCTTCTCTATACTGGGATGTACCACCCCCCGGTTTCGAGCACATTACACCTTTGCAATACAAAGCAATGCAGGCCGCAGGTCAAATTCCTGCTAACATCGTAGCGGATACACCGCAGGCAGCGGTACCAGTTGTAGGTTCGACAATCACTCGTCAAGCACGTCGTCTATACGTAGGAAATATTCCCTTCGGAGTGACAGAAGAAGAGATGATGGAGTTTTTCAATCAGCAAATGCACCTGAGTGGTTTAGCACAAGCGGCCGGAAATCCCGTTCTCGCGTGCCAAATTAATCTGGATAAAAATTTTGCCTTTCTGGAGTTTAGGTCCATCGATGAAACGACACAAGCCATGGCATTTGACGGCATCAACTTTAAAGGTAATACCGCCTCCCATAAATCACTTAAAATCATCTAACCTATCTTACAACTTCCAGGTCAAAGTTTGAAGATCCGTAGACCGCACGATTATCAGCCGATGCCTGGCATGGCAGAAAGCGCGATCGCAGTGCCAGCCGGCGTTATTAGTACTGTTGTTCCAGATTCTCCTCATAAGATATTTATAGGGGGTTTACCAAATTACTTAAACGAAGATCAGGTATGTCACATCTCGTCGAAATTCTCGGCGGAAATGCAAATTACAAAAAAGCGAATTGCGCATTGTTGGCGCAATAACGTTTGTTCCGCATTTTATATTTTTGTAATCTGCAGCCGGAAGTAAACCCTTCTCTCTTAGCTTAGCATCTAAAAACGATTGGCGTAAAAAAATATTAAAAAAAAAACAAGTTAAAATAACGTATGAACCAGAAACAGCGAATTTTTAGGTTACAACGGATTTAGAACGAAACGAATCTCTTACAGCTCTTTAATATACATATATTATTTAATTATCGCGTTATTTTCGATTAAATCTGGAAGGAAAAAAAAAATCTTCAAAATTCTTTTCGTGGGGATGGTTAGGCCTGGGCTGGGTGGGGGGTGAGTTTGCAGGTATCTTTCAGCGAGCCGAGACAAATCTCTTTTTGCAGGTTCTTTCACATTTTCAGGTCAAATTTCTTTACAGATATAATTTTATTTTACCACTTTTTGTTTTGTGCAACGCATTTCAGGGTTTCTTTATTTACCAAAAAACAAACAAATACAAAAACAGATTCAATGTCTCGAACGTATACACATAAGTACAGAAATTGCAGCACTAATTTTATTTTCAGTTTTCTCTCGGTGTTTTCTTTTTTTCTTTATTTATTTTTATTTCAGCCTTATTTGCAGCTCGTTCAAAAATAACTATAGACTCAGTTTTCATTAACAATAACTTTTTTCTTTTTAAAACAAAATTTCAAACGAATTGAGTCCAAGTAATACAAAAAAAAAGACAGATTTGTTTTGATCTACTTATATGATTATGATAGTTGATGATTGTGGCCCTAATATCCAACCTGTACTTATTCATTCTGCTTGTTTGCCCTATAGCTAGGGTTTGGGTCTCGGTCCCTATATTGATTGATTGAGTCGAAAAGTTCTCTGCCAAATAAAATCAGATCACCTGTGGACGCAGGCAAGTTTTCGATATTTTACCGCGGCCCGTGAGTTTAAAAATTCAATTCAGCAGCTTTCACGAAGTCTTATACGAAAAAAAATATTTAACTATTATAATAACATTAGATAAGTCAGAAAAATGGTTCAGAAACGGGAATTTCAAAAAGTACGTCAACTGTATGTTTGAATTTTTCGAACGCGTTGCGAATGGACGGCAAGAGAAATTCAAAGATTCAATTGCCTTCTGAAACGCTTTCTTGCAAATCGACTGCCTTCACTAACTTTCTTTTTCAACTTAGGTCAAAGAACTCCTCATGTCTTTCGGGCAGCTCAAGGCATTTAATTTGGTCAAGGATTCCGCCACTGGACTTAGCAAAGGTTATGCCTTTGCCGAATATATCGATATATCTATGACAGATCAGGTAAGTTTCTATTCACTAATTATCCCACTAATAAAAATTGGTATAATAATCCTTAACTTTTCATTCATATTCACAATATTTTCTCCATTTTTTGGAGATTATAATGTTGTCGAACTAAACTCAGTTTTTAATGATTGTTTTGTTTACAGGCTATTGCAGGATTGAACGGTATGCAACTGGGCGACAAGAAGTTGATTGTACAAAGGGCCAGCGTTGGAGCCAAGAATACTACAATTGTACCAAGCGTACAAATCCAAGTTCCTGGCCTCAGTTTGGTCGGAGCTTCAGGACCAGCAACAGAAGTCCTTTGTTTGCTTAATATGGTAAGATCAAAAGATTTATCGCAAGTAACAATATTCATACATAATATTCCTTACAGGTGACACCGGACGAACTGAGAGATGAAGAGGAATACGAAGATATCTTGGAGGATATCAAGGAAGAATGTAATAAGTATGGAGTCGTTAGAAGTATAGAAATTCCGCGACCGATCGATGGCGTCGAAGTACCTGGATGCGGAAAAGTCTTCGTTGAATTCAATTCAGTATTGGATTGTCAGAAGGCTCAGCAGACACTTACCGGAAGGAAATTCAGTAACAGGGTGGTCGTTACATCCTACTTCGATCCTGATAAGTATCACCGTAGGGAGTTTTAATTTATCATTATTAATATGTAGACCGTTTGAATACCATGTTTTCGTATTAATAATCTCTTTTAGTTTTTAATGCAACATCATTGTATAATAATTGCAAATTATTATTTTCGATAATTATATTATATCGATTCGACCATTCGATTATTATTTTCTTTTGATTACTACATGGATTCGAGTTTTTTTTTCTCGATAATAAATAATTGAACGATTTAAGAAAAGAAGTTATATAAGTAATTAATTACAAGTTTATTTTTTCCTTTTGTATCGTATTATTCCTCTGTTTATTTTTTCTCTTAAGATTTGATTAATTGGGAAATACTTAAATAATTCAAATCACGTTAATGTTTATTTAATACGCAATGAGCACAAGCTATAACAATGCTGTAATTAATTATTTAGTTTCTGTTTCATTTTGTAGTCTTTAGCATGTTTTTTTTTGTAAATAAAGTGCAAATTTATATTTACCTTTTCTTTGAACGCATTGATTTATAAATAAACAATATTTCATTCATTTACATTTTTTATAAAAATAACTTGAAATTATACATTTCTTTAATTGAAGCAAAATATTATAAAAGAAAACCAGTTCCAATAATTTCCAATAGATGGTGATATGAAGTAATATTCAATCGTTCATAATTGAATAACTAATTACCCGTTGTACAAATAAAAGGTATTAATCGATAGACAATTAAGTAACACTCATTTTACTTAATAGCAAATCCTAATTAACCCTCTAATTAAATAATCGTAATTGGAACAGCGCCAAAAGTGCTGAACTATAAGCTTGCAGGTATCACTAATAGATGGACAGAAAATGTATATCATTAGTATTAAACCATAATGGATGGGGTTTGGATACAGATGATACAGACTGCTAATAACTGCTATTTATATTAAAATATGATTAGTTTATTAATAGAGTTATCAACGTTTGAAATTTCTTTTGAAACGACACCTATTGAGTTTTGAAGATATTATGTTCAATTGAAATTTTAAAGATATTAAATTTCTAAAAACAATTACGAAAGTCTTAAAATTGTTTAATTTCTGGACAATAATAAATTACATGTCACAAATAAATAATTTACATTAATTATGATCTTTCAGATTTTTAATAGATTGAATACTTTAATGTGATATTGATAGTCCAAGTATTACAAATGAACATTATTACACATAATTTAATCAACAGTTAAATTTACAACATTACTTCGAAGATGATCTTAGAATATAAACATTTATTAACAGATCCTTGCAAATAGGGACCGTTCCACATTTTGTGTTTAAATTATTATACAAACAGTAATAAAGGATTAGAAAGGTGATCAAATGAAACAACTAGATTTTGTTCTGTAGTTACGTAGTGTTTTTTTTTTGATTTTCCGGTGTTACGTTTTTTTTTTAAATACAGGAAGCCACGTGTTTTTTTTTAATTTCATCTTGAGTTTCAACATTTTCTCGTCGACAAGAAAATATAAATGTACAAAGCATATCATATTACATACCTATATATACAGGAAAAAAATATAATTACGAAAATGAAACATTGGATAATAATAATGTATATACAAATAGAATCAAAATAAAATAATCTATATACAAAAGTAAATATTTTTTGATTAAATAAGTTATTCACTTTTTTGCGTTTTCACCATGTTTTTTTTTTCTTGGACGGTTCCCCGATCAATTAACAATTATTAGGAACGATTAATAATAGTGTATATATTCTGGTTTGCTCTCGTTATTATTATTTTTTTTTTAACTTTTCTTTTTCTGTGGGTGGGAAGAAGCGTAACAGTTGATGAACAATAAACAAAATGCCCTATTTATCTCTTCCTTTCACAACACTCTCTGTATCTGCGATTAACTTTGAATTCTAGTACAATATCAAAGTATTATTAAAAATAGTTTAAAAACAGTCGTTATACAAAGCAACATTCAGTATACATATTTTTGTTTCAATATAATATATATATATAATATATCCATAGTATAATAATCATATATTTTTTGTTTTCATATTTTAGTATTTTTTTATTCTTCTTCATGCAGTAGTATAATATAAATGTAGTGAGCTCGCGTAAGTTCTGGAAGTTTTGTTGCTTATATAAAAAGTCATGAGATGGGGGGTGGTCGGGCCGAGCCCGGCCCTTCCACGCGTCAAACCATATATTGAGCAACGGGTTTATATAGTTTATAATGTATATATTTATAAATGGAAGAAAAAAATTATATAAAGATAAATACACAATTTTACCCCAGGCAAATTATTTAAAAAAAATGTATGTAGTAATAATTATCATAAACACTCACACACACTTAAATTTTACAAAAACAGCACTGAACGCAAGTGAGGAAAAACAAAAGAGAGAAAAAAAAAATAATATTTATGTGTAGAGAGGAAACGGGAACGAGTGATTAGAATTTGGAAAGTTTAGTTGCTGTTACGAGTGGATTTTGCTGCTCCAAGAGTTTCCTCCCTTCGGACTTGTAGTCGTATTTACAGTCGTGCGTTTCCGAATACCTATGTTGCGAGCAGAATATCCGGCCGCAACGGCAGTTGTAGATGTTGGTGATGTTCAGGCGTTTATTGCACTGCCCGCAGCGCATCCTCTTTTTCGAGACGACAGCAGGAAGAGCCTCCAGTTTTGAAGTCTCAATCTGCACGGCGGTCGTACTCCGTTTATCGTCGTCAATCTTCAAGTCGAAGCCCAGCCTCTTAATTTCGTTCGCCAGTTGAGCGTCCTCGTGGCTGCACGTCGCGATCCCTCGAATCCTTTCCATATCACTCCATAAACTGTCCTTATATCTAGGATTATTAGAATTTAATATTTTGTCCAGTTCCGCCGTACAACTCGAGTTGTAGTAACCGAACATGTCGTCACCATAGTTCACATCAAAGTCCTCGTAATCCAATTCGCTGAAGTCGTTCTGTAACCGTTCTATGTTCGACGCCAGATCACTAAAATTATTCTCACTCTTCGCGCGCAACTTTGGGAACTTTTTACCATCATCGAAACCGAGACTCTCTAAACTCCTTTCCAAACTAGAAGCCTCCTCGGCGTAAATATTGTAATCAATGTTACTGCCGCTGTTCTTCGACCTGCGACCGTATAGAGGACTTCTCCTGATCGTTGCATCAGGAACAGGACTACCCAAATAGAAATCACAAATGCTCTCGTCCTTTGGAGCGTACTGGGGCGGTATTGCACTAGGGGCGGAAACGTACTGGGGCACGTGGTAAAGGTTCCTACCGAAGACCTCGTACTCTCCGCCGTTCTGACGGTTGTAGTCGTCACGGTCCAAATTGCTCGTCGACGTTTCCAAACCGAAATCTGATTCGTAATTGTGGTCGACGCTGGTTCGCCTTTTCAGAAGACCCACCTTGTACGAACCACCAGACTTTATATTATCAGGCTGGATCTCCCACATTTCCTGGGAGTTCTCTTCCAGCTCTATACTATCCGGGCTACTCTTCCCATGCTCCGCATCCGGCAAAACCAGTCGCGCTAAATGCACCCTGTTCCGAGCAGAAAGCGACAAGGTTTCCGAGCAGGGCACTTCAATGGGATTCGCATGGTCCTGATCCTTTAAAATGCTAATAGGCTCTGTGTGCTTTCCGTCATCGAAGTTATTGTCAAACGGGGTAGGTCTTCGGTGCCTTTCGCCAGGCGGAATTCGGTTATAAAGTGGGGAGAGTATCGAGGAGTTGATCAACTTCTCATCGTCGGTTTTATCCTTCCTATCCGGTTCAAATACGTGCAGATTTTTGCAAAAATACGGCTTGGCGTCACCGGCCGTACGGAGTTTGTCGACCTTCTTAATTTTATCATTGGGGCTCAATCGAATTCGGCTACGGTGCTTCTCCTTCAGAGCTATCTCTCCATTCTCGAGATGATCTAGAAGAGATTCATGAACGATCTTCTCGTCGAAGGTTAGGCGCTTCGATGATCGCGAATTTTCAACACTTCTGCTAGTCGAGGGGTTTGTTTCGTAGCTAAGGAAATCACCGCCGGCACCGACAGCTTTTGGAAGATGGTGATGGCTCGCGTCGCTTTTCGACGTTTCAGCTTTACCAACGGCATCACCAACATCCTTACTATTGCGCTGCTGTCGTAGCTTCTTCATCTTCGACTTAAGCACGTGGATCTTGGTAGCCATCTCCATATCTTCGGAGATCTTCTTGAAGAACGTCTGCTGAACATCGTCTTTTTCCTTGTGTCTACTGTACGGAGGAGAGATGGCTTTCTCGGTGTACGGAGAATAGGTGCCATCCTCATTTTCGATCACGCGGATTACGTTTATCACCTCGCCCTCCTTGAACACCACCACGGACACCTTTGAGCCCGACTTATCCCCGACTTCATCCCTAGTTCAATTAGAAATATATCACAATTAGAATACCTCAAAAACAATGAACACAGCAGACACACAGAAAAAATAATAATATCAATAATTAACCATATAAGATACCAAATAGTCTCCAATAGCCACAGTAGAATAAATAGATCAAAATGCTGAAAACTGTTAACATCCATTAGTCCAGCAGTCTAACTTCTAAGACAATATTTCTAATCAAAAATTTATAACATTACAAGTATTATTTAAGATTTCGTTCATATACTACTTTTGAAAACTAAGTAAAAATATATTTTTTTTTAAAGATCACCCTAATCTATTGTATTTGTTAGTGATATAAACATTGAATAAAACTCATTAAGCCAAATATTTCTAACAAAAATCGTTCTTGTATGCTTATTAATTAGAAATAAGAATTGAGTAAAATAAACTTCTAAATAATTGAATGGAAATATTTAACATTGAGCTACCCAATAAAGTGTGTGACTAATGAAAATTTGCAATGAATGTCGAGTGTGGGTGTTTTCTAAAATGGATTGCATTGGAGACAGGTACAGATGGTAACACGGTGACAGGTGTCAGGAATCAAGAGATGTAACCGAACTTGGTATATATATACCTGGTGTGCTCGATGAGATCCTTCAGGTCCTTCCAGATGATGTGGTGATCGCATGTGTTCAATCTGCGCGTGGAAATGGGTCCACCCCGCATGGAAAGCACCATCTTCAGCGTTGATCCGCTGACTATGCCGACGTCGCTCAACCGAGCGTAATCCTGGAGCTCCTTCATTTGGAAGAGAAGATTTTGATGATGCACAGGGATCCCTTTAAACAAAACGAAAGATTTATTAGTAACTTCGATAGGAAAGTTGACGAGCAATTGATTACCTTCATCGCGATGAATTTTATTTTTGATGTCCAAAACAGTGTCAGTAGGAAAGACTCTCATCTCGAAGGAGGTTCCGGTGAGAGTTTCGATGAACAATTCCATACTGGGCTCATCGTTGGGATCTGAAAGGCCATCTTCAGACATTGTTTTTACTCCCCTAGGCAATTTGACGGATGACACCAACACCAGCAACCACTTGATTCGCTATCACGCTACCTGGCAAAAGGAACAGAAGAAACATATGCAGGTGGTGAGAAGGGGTGACCATCGCAGAGCAATTTCAGATGAATTTCGACGGCGCGACAGGAACTCCTCCACCGCCCGCGACCGATTCACAATTTCGCGTCAATTTTGAACTACAAACGCACTAAATTCATCCCCCTGACACCCCCGACGACACTCAATTTGACATTTTCAATTTCATCCCCCGTCGACGAAACGAACTACGAAACAAATGGAATTCAGGAATAACAGGATCTCCTTCGGCATTCACACCAGGTAACATTCTTTCGCGGTGATTGTGTTCGCAATGCAGCTCTAACGAGCCAGAACGATGAATGCGATTACTTTTATTGTTATTTTTTTTTTGAAATTTTGTTTCGCAACACGCCAATACATTATTTGCTGTTCCCTAATCTAATCGTACGTACATCATATTCCACACAATATCCGGAAGTTTCATACTTAAATCGCACTAATTATAAGCACGCTTATCGTTGAGATTACTTAAAGCAATCAAATTCGGAATACTCCGATCATGGTAATAAATTAAACGCATGGCATCAGCAGGAAGAGATTTTTCTAGGACACGTTTTCGGTTTTTTTTTCGTATCATGAAACAATGGCAATTGGATTCCATTTATTTAAAACAATGTCGTTTTCGTTAATATCTCTGTATTGTATTCGGTGTGAGATTAGGACGTTATCTGTACCACCAACGACGTTATCCTTTTCCATTATTTTTGTTATACCAACCATTAATTTTTGTATCTGTTAGAGATAGGACGTATTCCTGAATTAAGCATTGGAAAAAATGCTAAATATTAGTCATATTAAATAACAAATTGGGAATCTAATAGAAAATGCCTATGTTGTAATCATAACATAAAAATTAAAACAGTTTTTGCCAAAAAAAAAATAAATAATTGGAATTTTTACTGCTAAAATTTGAAAGGTTTTTATAGGAAAACAGGAAATACCACAAATCTGGCAGAAAGCTGATTGGAAAGGCCATAGTTTTAATTATAATGCGTGGTTATCGAGCAATTAAATAAAACGTAAAGACGTGAAAAAAAAATACAATAATCTAGTTCTTGTTTAAAAATATCAATCTATTAACGTTTTCCAAAAATAGTTATTTTGATTATTCCCTTATGACGATTAAAGAACATATCTCTAGGCTTTGAATAGAACAGGGGTGGCTAGACTTTTTGCAGCAAGAGCCGCATGCGGCTCGCGAGCCATAGGTTGGCCACCCCTGGTATAGAATAACGAATTATATAATTTGCTGCTAACATTTGCCATTAACATATAAACAGGAAACTACTATTGTCCCATCTTCACACAAGCAATTTGAGATGAATCATCCGAACAGAACAAGTCATCGTCATTTGCAATCACGTTTGAAAAGTATACAGGAGAGATTTCGTTCGACGTAAAATTATAATATGGAATTAAATTGATAACCGATTTGGAAAAGTACAATTATTTTGTATGATTTATGACGTAAACTAGGTGCAGAGTCCAATTTGTGATGATGATTAAAAAATAAATACAATTCGTGCACCATATTTTTCTAGCTGATTCGCTGATTTTCTGTAAATATACAAGAAATATACGTTATTGATTTTTTTTTCTTCTATTTACAGTAAACAATAAATATGTTTTGATAAGTTTATAGAATAACATTCTTAACTTATTTTAATAAACAATCTTCTCATTTTCACAGTAATAAAAATTTAAGAAATATTTCTTATAAAATGATAATGTTTAAGGAAATTTGTTTACATTTAGGTCTAAGTTTAAATTGATTCCAAGAAAGGCCTGTACTTAAAACGGTGTCTAAAAATACTCATCAATCAATAATACAAAAGAGGGCAGACGTAAATGTACCACTCATTACAAATAAATAAATAATTTTATACTCTAATTAATGTCACTTTATATATCAAAGATTACCAAAGTTAAGCTTTAATGGATAATTTTATCCTAAGAAGTTCTTGCTTGATGTCGTAATACCACTAAATTGCCATCAACAATTCAAGATTGTAGGGCAAGCTGAATTGATTTTCTGTTATTATATAATATGTTGAAATAGTCCATAATGACGTTCTGAAACTTACACAAAACACATTAATTGTATAACAATTTAACCCTATATTCCAGTCTAATAATAACACTTATAAATCAATAATCCAATAGGAGAACTCGCTTTATTATTCCACTTATTAACAATTACAGCATTAATGAACACATTTGTTGCATGCTCATTAAATTATTATTATTATTAATAGCAAATTACTATTTTATGGTCATTTCAATCGTTTTCATTTATTGCACAATAAACATATTGCTTTTTAAACAAAAAACCCATTTTTCTTCTACAATCAAAACAATTCTCAATCCAATTCAGGTAGTTTAGTACTGAAAAAAGTGTACAGTGGAACCTCGCTTAACGAATTTAATCCGTTCCAGAATCTCCGGTGAAACATATTCAAAAATACAAGTTTTAAAAATGATGTAGCAGGCGCACAATCCTAGACTTCTCTTCTCATCGTCACTCGTTATGCGAATCATTTTTCATACGAAATGCTCGTTAAGCGAGGTTCCACTGTATTTAAGCAATCGATAATTCAACATTGTTCCATCTAATACGAGATAATCCACCTTTTAAATCATATCTGAATTTCAATGTAACGAATCATCAAGGAATGTCGCAAATAATTATTGTTTTCACAAAATTTGACATTTTTATTACCACATCAACTGTGTTTGATCTTATCAAATTTGTTTATCGAATACAGGTTGCTAATAATAATTGTATACAATTCTCATTTATTAATCGGTAAATGTATACATTTCCCGGTAAATGTTTACCGACCTTGTAGGTAAATGCAAGTATAAATTTAATAGCAGCATCATTCATATTCCTACTTCTACCCGTAAATGTTTACATCTACCTACGTACATCGGTAAAATTTGAAAATAAATATGAGATACAGTTGTTGTATATCAAAGTTAGGTTAGTTTAAAAGACGCAATTAGTAAAGTTTTAAATCTGTAAAATTATAAAGAAATAAATAAAATAATTCTGTGTTTACTGTGTTTATTTACCTATACGAAATTGGGTAAGTGTATACATTATCCGGAAAATGTAAGTTGAACTTACATTTACTGATTATGTACTTTTACCGTAACATATACAATGTTATTTATTACTTTTTTTAAAATTGAGTCTAAATTACATTTAGGATAACAATTTGTCATCAAGTCTAAATTAAAACAAGCTTAATGGTTTCGCAAGAAAATATAAATACATATTTTATAATTGTATAAACAAAAAATGTAAGTTATTTGTTCGGTATTTTCTTATTAGATTTTATGAAGGTTTTTGGGTTTAAAAACTTTCTTAAACATTTTCAGTCTTTCTTGAAAATTAAATCAAGATAAAGATCGAATATCAAAATACCAGAAGTTGAAATTAACTTGTTGCCAAAGCAAAGAAACAACAGCAATATTTACTTATACTCATATTTTCATTCATTATTCATGTGTAGTGGATAGAAAACCTATGAATTGCCAAGTTAAAGATATCAATGTTATCAATGTAATAGAATATTTTGATAATCTCTACATATTTTATAATGAAACAATGTAATATAATCAATATTTGATTCACTTATGAGAATACACAACCTATTTTAGAAAAGAATTTCATTCATTCACCGTTGAAATATTTGCATAGAATTATTTTAAATTATTCATTCATATACTCGTATCATTTCAACAAAAGAAAATCACCGTATTGCATTGTTATCCATTGAAATGTGCACGTTTCAAAAGGGTGCAAATGATTACAAATAATCGAATATTGTTTAAAAAAAAAGAAAATAAACAATAGATTATTTCTATAGACGCACGATAAAATTCCTAGAATTTAACTGAATTATTCATTCCATTTATTAACTGAAATGTTATTGAATAACGAGATATGCATTACATAAACATTACAAAGCGAATTCTTTATTTACTATTCTCAATATCTACACGATTTGCATAGCAAAAAAAAAAGAAGTAGAAGAAGAAATTGAATTGGTGGAAATTGACTCGTCCAGTTCTTTTAGGAGTGCAACGACTGTACAGAGTGGAATGATTTCGTTTGGAAACGCAGGTCAGAAAATATGTTTTTTCATACGAGAAGGACCTTGAACCCCGGACAATATTTATTTACCTACCGTCCTTGTGCACGCGGATTAACAACAAGGACCTAAACAGATGGATCTTTCAATACAACTAAAGTATAAAAAAAAATAATAACTCGTCGCATCATAATAAACTATATTGTTGGACATTGGCCTATTGTAAATTGAATTTATGCATGTCCACCTTTTCTTTTTTTTCACAAAGCCTTTAAATGAACGAAGCAATGCAGATTTTTTTCTTTATTGCAATTATACTGTACATTTATTATTATCAACATTTTTTTGGTTCTAAGCAAATACCTTTGTTTAATGATGCTATCAAGTTATCAATATATAATTGTTCCACGTATTTGCAATTATCTAACGCTGTTAAATCATATTTAATGCACTGTAAATCATTCAAACTACTTGCGGCAATCACTTTGTATGAGGGTCGTGTGATATGCGTATGGGTTTTACAACTGTTTGAGTTAGAAATTAGCATACGATACGTTTATAATAGATAATAGGTTGTGCACAAAACTTGATTGGAGTGTCACTTTCTAAGTACGACAACATCTGAGCAAATTTATAATCAACAAAATTGCAAACATCATCAAGCATAGCGTTATAAAACCCATAATATTCGTAATAAGTCAAATTACAATATAAATGCATTTATGAGAAGTCTATTAATAACACTTCTAGAAAGTAATTACTAATTAAAACACTGAAATTATACTTAGATTTAAATGTTTGACGAGTAAACACATTTTTAGAATTTACCTATAAATGCACTTCTTTCTCCTGGAAACTATAAAAATAGTAAATGAAACCAAAATTTCAACCAATAAAATAAAAGGTACTAGCAACAAATGTAGAAGAATTCAAAAGTTTAATACATGGATAGAATATTAATAAAGGATACAAAATTTAAAGAAATCAAATGTGTTTTAATGCACATTTCCAATACAAATTAATGTGAACATAAGCAATAATAACATAACACAAAGATGTTCATTTAATAGAAAAGCTATCTTTCTACAGTAATTATTAAACCGACAAATAGAAATTTAATTATGTTATGCACATATTTTCAATTATACCTGTCCGATTTGTGCGAATGGCAATTTTGTTTGTTCATTGTAATTTCGTTATAGAACGTCTCGAGTAAAAATAATTAAATAAAGGATATTTACCAAACACATTTTCAGAGAGAGTTAATGCATGTTTTATGGTCTCTCGTTATTTTCTCTTGAAATGAACGTTTGGTGGACTTAATTCTTGTGTCGGCAGAACATCCACTTCCTCAACATCTCAGCTAAAGACAATTTTCCGGATATTTTCACTCATATTTCATATTATAATTTTAATAAACTTACGTTTATGTTATTGTTAGAATTCTTCATCTTATTTACTAATTTTTTTTTTCATAGTCTAGGATTTTTCAGGGCAAATATTTGATGCGATTTGGCCGAGCATGAAGCATGTGCTTCGTTAATAAATTTCGCACGAAGCATATTTTCGGACCTTGAAGTTTTCTCTTCTAACTTGTTGGTTTGTGTGTGTGTTCCATTCAATCCCATTCTGATCACGAGCTCCACTATCTCATTTGCAAATAAAACATGCCATTTTGGTTGAACAGGAATTGATTGCATCACATTTCATTTCAAATATCTGCATATTTCACATTCGTTTTCTTAACAAAGACCTTCATTTCATACCATTTCTTATTAATTTTGATCCTTATTTTAGATATACAAATACCAAAACACATATTATTCTAAATATTAATAATCTAAAATAATTAACAAACATCAAATTATTAGAAATGTTGATTAATTTACGATTCGTAATTTTCTCCAATTAAATTAGTCATTTTATCTTATTTAAAAAACAATAAAGACAATTGAAATTAAGATTATTTAACATTCCTTGATGACTCATAACATCGATTGTTACAAGAACAATTACAATTGGAAACGTTCATAAGAATAATCGTACATGATTAGTGTATTGAAAAATCATCGTATGAATTGTCAAATAAATATTTGCATGTAAATAAAATTTATCAATTATTATCAAATAATTGTTAGGTTACAGAAAACTTTTATATATTTATTTATTTTCTGGAACGCCAATCAAAACAGGTGGAAAATCATGGGATAATGAATTTAATGAATGTGAAAGATGTGCTGTTGTGGTAATGCATAATCAATTTCTATGAAGGAAAAAATTTCCATCATTAAAATTTATATATATTCCATGCAAATTCGATGTTACCAGGTAGACTACACTAATTATGAATATTATAAAAGAAGTACAGTATATTCAATATTGAAATAGATTTTACTGGTTCTTTGCTTCAATTTTAAAATTATACTGTAAATATTTGTGTTGAATCTTTATACATATTTTAATAAAATACTGAAAAATATAATTGTGGCTAATACATAATTCTAATATAGTTCTCATTGAGTCATACCTATTTTAATACTATCTTTAACTATCATATAGATATCAATATATATTGTATACCTAACATTTATACTTGTCAATATTGTTGAAGTTACTAATAATATGACGATGACATCAAATACCAGATAATATATAAAAATTTAAACATATGAACGACGACATGAGTAATATTTATGTACCTCTGAGAGATTTGGATTAAATTTTACATGTACGTAATTTTTCATTAATATTTTATTACAATTGGATTAAAAAATAAATTTCAATTCAAAATTTTATCTCAAGTTTAAAGTTTTGATATACAGTGGAACCTCGCTTAACGAACAAAATGAATTGTAAGAAAAATTACTCGCTTAACGAGTGACGTTTTGCATAACGAGTAACGATGAGAAGAGAAGTCCCGGATTGCGAGCCTACTACATCATTTTTAAATCTTGTGTACATATATTATGTGTATTTTTGAATTTGTTTCACTATACGAGTAAAAATCCGGAAATTGGAACGGATTAAATTCGTTAAGCGAGGTTCCACTGTACTTGGAACTTTCAAGTATTTCCAATTTAATTTCTTGACTAGTAATACTATAAAGATTAAGATGACAGTTCTTTATAAACTATAGTTTTTAAAACAACATTGATGTAGATTATTTGTTTCTTTAAATGTCAACAATTTGTATATAAACTATTGTTGCTGGTAATTTGAGTATGATATTTAAAAACTATAATTGATTTGTAGGAAAGGCGGATGAAAGAAGTTAAATGTCAGATTTTTAGGTTATAATGTGGATGACAGTTATATATAAGTTATAAGTATCTTATAGGATAAAGGTTATTTAATGTACATATATTGAAGAGATTGCATTAATGCATTATTATAATGATGATTCTAAATTGTTAAGAATAATTGCTTTTGGTATGGCAACAATAATACGTAAATATAAACACTCATGTTTTCGTGTCGAAAGAACAAAGGTGTAGCTATTAGGAATGTCCAATTAATTTGCATGGTGATATAACAGTCAAAAGAAAGAAAGAGAAAGAAGTGCAGGAACAATAGACACGTGAAGGCCGTTTTCGTCAGGTGAAAATTGGGCAAATTGAATTTCGCCGTTGAGCCAGGAGATTCTGCATGTATTGGGAATAATTGAATAATGGGTGGTTATTATTAGAAAGGCGGCGTTTGCAACAATAGGCGGATTCCGTCTCTTTCTGTCTTTCATAATTGAATTAAGCTCGTCTCGTTTGAATTAATTAGCGGCGATGCGAAAGGAGGCACGGTGCACGTCGTCGTCGGAAGAGGCGGCGACAGTGGAGCTCTTCGTTGTAAAAATAGAACCGGAGCGAATAAATACGTACCACATAATTCATATGATGCAATCACAACAAACTTTGATAGCTGTTGGTTGATGTGGTGTCTTCAAATTGATGATAGACGAAAGAGTCTTCGTCGTCGTAAGTGGTGGTGTATTTGGGAAAAACTGGATTTCAGAGCGCAAACTGCAGATGCATGGACTCGCGATGAGCCTCGATGGTTGTTAGGCAGCGACGTTTATCCTGAGGTGCCTATTGTAACCATGCACAATGCATACATACAGATCAGGTGCGAATGCCAACTGCAATGCACCGTGCACATGCACACACACACACCTCGTCCTCGGAACTGCTGCACCGGAGGATCACAAGGATCGCCACTTACATAACACGCGAGTTCACTTGGGTAAAACGAAATTCGGCGGTATCGGCACACACAACCACAACTGCTGCTGATGGCATTCGCGACCGATGTTGGTATGACTCTAAATGACTCACGACAGAATACAACACAGAAAACGGGGGCTGCACGTCACGCAAACGTCCCCGGCGATTTTGACAGATCCAATTGGTTCCAATGATGAGAGACAGGACGAACAGTATATAGCTATATCCAGCTATACTTCTGACTGAGACAACACCAGACATATTTCGCAACCAGAAATACTTTAGCTCTACGTGAAGTTAGCCGCAGCGCACGAATATATACAGAGTGTGTTCTTTTTCGCTGGCTCCAAAAAATTATACTTTTTATAACAATTTTAATATGGTCGCCTGTAACACGAAAATCTGATACGAAAGGTCATTGGTTCAATTCCCAAAAAACCAACAAAAATTTGTGGTGGCTGTTAAACCCGAAAGGGGTAGAAATAGGGCTGGAAGAGGAAAAAAAAACAATTTTAATGTATAGCATAATCTTTTTTTTTGTCCAAGAAGAAGAATCTTTATGACAGCACAACTCTAGATTAAACCTGCTCATCTCATTTCATATTTAGTTAAATCCATGAGAACAGTGTTTACTCATCTTTTTTGAGGAATAAATCATCAAAATATATAACATTTACTCCAATTTATGTCTTAAACCATTTGCCAGGAAGGATTAATGACTATATAAGATTTAATATGTGTTTTTTTTTTATTATTATGACCCTAATTCTGCCACCCCTTTTGGTACTCACTTCATTTTATTTTTTTATTTGGTCTTAGTTTCGAACTCACCACTTTCGTATTGTTATACAGATGATCATAGCCAATGCGCTATAAGCATCCCATTAATTTACTACTTTTATATCAATAGTGTTTACTAAATCATTTATCAAAATACAGTGGAACCTCGCTTAACGAGTTTAATCCATTCCAAAATTTCCCAATTTTTTCTCGTATAGTCAACCATATTACAAAATACACATAATATGTGTACACAAGATTTATAAATGATGTAACAGGCGCGCAGTCCGGGACTTCTCTTCTCATCGTCACTAGTTATGCGAAACGTCGCTCGTTGAGCGAGTCATTTTTCATACAATTATTTTTAAGCGAAATGCTCGTTATGCGAGGTTCTCGTTAAGTGAGGTTCCACTGTATACAATTTTATAGCAATTTTCAGGAATTCATATTTGGATAGTTAAATTAATTTAACTCACATGATCCAATTTAAAAAAACTAGTGTTTACTTACCTATTAATTATTAATGGTCTACATATTTTATATATTTGATTTGTACATTCTCATTAATTAATAATTGACTAATACATCTGTTTCCTTTCAAAACATTATTTTTTTTCTGTAATTTCAGTCTTAAAACAATAAGAAGTAACAATATTATCACATACTTATTTCTTTTTTCCACTACTTTTCAAACCATATTTTCCCTTAGTTAAGATCCATCTGGATATTATACTACTAGCAGTTGCGTGATTAAATATTAATTTACAAAATTACTATTAATTAATTAAAGAAAATTTGTGTAGATTTTAATATTTAAATATAAGAGGGAATAAGAAAATTGAATCTGATCTAAAAAAATAATATAAGAAAATGCGCATTAAAACGGTTCTAGCCAATTATAAACTGCAAATAACATGACTATTTTGGAAACACTGATTTAGATGAGGCTTTAAATACTTTTGAGCAATTTGAAAATTACGCAGTTTCACGCAAGCAAATAAAAATAGATTTTTATAAATAAACACAAAGTAAATATAATTGTATGAATGTACATAAACAAAAATAAAATATTATTCGGGTTAAACATGATGATATTTATTTAAGTAGTATAGTTATTAGCTTACATATACATCGTGTATTTGGACCATAAGACGCACTTTAGACTACATAAAGAAACTCATTCAGAATTAGTCTTTTAAATAATTTTTTTTTACAAATTGTTATTTACTTACCTAAATTATTATAAAAATATTAAATAGTTAATTGAAAGGAAATAGGAATAGGTTTATTTTATGTATTCAAGTAATTTTGTGTAGCTTTTATTTCCAATAATATTAATTTCAACAAAATAATAATGTTACAAAGCATGTTAAATTAATAATTTTCTGTGCCACTCAATTTCTCCAATTCTTGGTGTATATGATGTTCATGTCATATATTTGCAGTGGGAATAGCACAAGCTAATCAATAAATCAGATTAAAGAAAGTTAATGTCTATTATCACAATAAATCCATAGTCTATGTGGAATAAGGAAAAGGTGGAATTGATTCCAGCTCCCAAAGGTCTAGATTAACACCTACATTAATCTTATGACTGTCAACAGTTTCATTCAATGGTTTAACTTCTACACAGCTATCAAAATTCTCTTTCTTTTGTTGCCCATTCTTCAGCATATCAATCTCATTTCCTTGCTGGGTAACAACATCAGTTAAATACTTAACAGAATTCTTCAATTCCAAAAACTGCTCATCATAATTCTTCTCAACAAAGGTTTGTTTCACTGCCAGCTTAAGCTTATAATTCTCCAATTCCAATTGCTCAATTCGTTTCAACAGATAATTGTTTGAATTGCATTGTGTGCATTTTTTGCATACATAGTTGTTAGTAGCTTCATTTCCACTCCCTTCTGGTTTCTCAGTTGTAGCTTCGCTAATTCCATTCACCAAAGAAGTAGGCGGTGGAAAATTATTGGATGCAATTAAATTATTACTTTGTTTATTTACTAATTGAAACAACTTGCTTGCACCTAAAATTTTGTTTTCAAAGGACAAGTAGCATAGCTGATAGAAAATTTGACTATTCCTTGGTAAGTTTCCATCTGAAATGAATACATGTTTAGAATGGATAACAACAACGAAAGTTGTACTTACTCTTAAAAATCACATATTGTTCATTGACTGGAGCCCATTCAAAGAGACAGTAATCATCGATGAAACTCCAACCACATTTGTAGAGGGCTATGCGATCTCCCTTTACTGGCCTATAGTCTATCAGACTGTATTTGCAAATAAGATCTAAGTTATAGTTAATTTGGTCATCAACATCCAGAAATTCCACCTAAAAAAATGTAATATAGTTCAAGGTTATAAATACATCTGACACCATATAAATAAATGCATACCTTCAAAATCAAGGAGTCTGGATCGACTATATTCCGGAATTCCATCGTTAGACGATCAATGAATTCGCGACATTTTATGATATTTGTGTTAAACATGGAGTTGCACGAAAAAATCTACTTCCATGCACATTTACGGAAATGAGAACTGAAGGAAGAAAGGGTAAATATGTCTATAAATACGCATATACCGAACACTTGTTTGAATGACGTAGACCTACTGTATACTCCAAGTAATAATTACTGCTTATCTCCACAAATTAACAATTACGCGTGTTTATCCAGATTCATGGTCTCCTAGGACTGTTTGTATACAAAGAAACACATCAGATAAGATAAGCATTTTCAAATTTAGTGCTACAATTCTAAGATGTACCAACTACTGTACCAACCGCAATATTGTAACCATTTTGATAGATCACCTATTAAAAATAGTTATGATTCATATTTTCACTATACAGAATTATTAGAAGTGACTATTACCTTAATTTTAACATTTAAAATTAATATTATTTGAAATGTAGTTTACAATTGAGTGTACTCGAGATTGCATAATACCAAAGTTCACTTAATCCCCAAAGGGGAAGTCCCTATTTATAGAATGTTATCAGTGATCGTACATAAATAATTGTCTACAGACTTGCTCAACAAATACATTCTGATTATGATGTATTAAAACTAGTCATTACATAATTTTTGCTAAGATTCACTAATCTATTACCTGTAGTCTATTATAATTTTAGAATAGATCTAAGTTGAAAGTTTTATATAAAATACAGAAATTTATTTTTACTAAATGTATGTGACCAGTTTTGCACGACTTTTGGAAACCCATCTTTATTGCTCTTTAAATTCTTAGAATCATTTTTAGAAATGACCTGTACATTTACCTTTAACGTCTAAAATTTTCACGCCTTTCCATATTTACACAATATGTACACAGCTATAAAATAATATTAAGATTTATGATCAATAAATCAAATATTATGAATTTCTATACAAAATATTGTAGTCGCAAACAGCCACAAATCAAATACCAAAACTAAACATAATAAAGACAATTTAGTCTACCTGAATGAATTATAATGTTGTGTAGAGAAGTACAACTTTTAAACAATGTTTTAAGGAAGTTTAAGATTAACAAATATTAATGTATTCTTTAAAATTAAATTTTTGTATATTTAAACAGTGATTTGGTTAACAAAACGCTTTACAATTTAAGAGCACACAAAAGAAAACAATGAATTTCTTCCACATTATTTTATTGTACAAAAAATAAGTATTTACATATAATTATAAACAAGAGATTTGGTAGTCAAATCTTCCAAAATGGAAATTATCACTTTTCATCAATTTTCAAACATTGTCAGTATATTTCTCACTTAAGCTCAGTCGGTTAGGTTAGCGACATTGTTTATCTTTACAAAAAGGACTATGTGAGCTATATGCAGTTAAAGTCACATATCCTTCAACATATGTTTCAACTGCTCGAACGATTCTGTATAGAACGACGGAATCCGGCCATACTTTCTGGCAGACATAATCCTCCTCGATTATGTCCCGTCCTTAAATCATTATGATTGCTACAAACGCCGAATCTATGATGTTCAGCATCAACAAATCGAAACGAATTGCTTACTCCTAAAATTTCATTTTCACGCGATAGGTAACAAAAATGAAAATAACCTTGCTTGTTCTTAGGAAGACACTCCTCTAAAAAAAAAGCAAATACCAATTGTAATTGTTAATATTTGGAGTTGAAAGTTAAAAACTTACTTTTAAAAATCACTGTTTGTGTATCGCCAATTGGAGCCCATTCGAATAAGATATAATCCATGACGGACCTCGAATCGGATTCATAAAGAACAATTCGGTCACCGCACGTCGTTTTGTAATCATTGGGACTTTTATACTTGCAAATCAGATCTTTGTTGTTTTCCAATTTATCCTCTAAATCCACAAAGGTTACCTAATTAAGAGATTCGATTGATTAAGAGTATTAATTGGTTTGGGATTAAATGAACTTACCTTAAAATACAGCCAACCGGCCGTTTCTGGTTTGAGAATCTCGCAGATACTTTGCATGGCGTCGAATGCAATGTTTCTGTCCCGGTGTTGTTTGACTGGTATTATTTATGCATACCAAGATGTAGCGCAGTAGCGTAGACTCTGGTCCACCCACAATATTGGGCCTCTCTTGGGGATATCTTCTTGTTTATTCGAGCACGAGGTCAAATAATGGTAAACAATCCAATGTAAACGACAGACTAAATCCCATTACAGATAATGTAATAATTCTGAATCAATGCAACCACATGTTTCGTAGGAATACCATATCATCACTATTTATAGAAAAGATTTAACATATGACGAATATATTTGATTGCTATATATTCAACAATTCTTTCCTACAATATTTTGAACTGCATTTTTTTTATTTATAAATTGGTATAAATCTTACACATCTCCATAACACTTAATAAAAATCGATGTGTCTTGTCTACGTTTTAATTTAATTAAAAACAAATATATTCCTTACGATTTCCAATAAACTAATTTGAAATTAAACAAACCATAATTGAATATCCAATTATTTTGGTTATAAGTATTAGGGAACACAAACATTGAATTGACCGAATAAAGTATTTAATAGTGCTAATAATTAACAAAAATCATATTTTCTTGTAAATATTGCACTCAATACTTGTTTTTAACCCCCTTCTGAGGACGCCCATGTGAAACTTTCACAGCTAAACTCATTAAACGTGGCAGAATGCGTGATTCGCACTGTTAGTATCAAGTAATTTCTGAAGTCATTCGCCTTTTGTTTACAGCAGACGACCTTCTTAATGCACTTTATTTATCTATTAATAACGTATTGAATTTTATGAAATGCATACTTAATTATGGACTTTGTCATGAAAAATGTATCATGGGATATTATTATAGTAATAACATATAATCAGCGCCGTAACTAAGGCGTGGCGAAAGAGGCGCCTGCCGCGGGCGCAACTAGATTAAGGGCGCAAGTTACACTTCTTGAATTCCAGTATCGTTTGTAATTAATATTTGCAATACACATTTTATAGATGATTCCAAATTAATTTAATAATAATATTATTGATTTTTCATATATCGGAATTATTTTGTTTCAATAAAAAAAACATGTCAGTTTTATTAAATATCATTTGATATTTCTTTTAAGATTTACGAGGTAAAAAGATCATTTAAAGAAGGATTTTATATTGTTTACAAGATGAGTGTACATTTTGTGGAGTATTTGCTGAAGAGCAGACAGAATTTGCAGCCAATCAGTGATGAGCGTCAAAGGAAAATTAGAATAAATTATCAGTATTTGGTTCATAGGTGTCCTGAATGAAGGTTTGTTCGAAGGAAAATTTTCGGAGGCTTTCAAAATTCGGTACACGGCCATCCAAAATTGGTTCCTGCGAGCATCGTTCCACAATAAATTCAAATACATGAAGTCGCTGTACGATATCATGAATGTAGAGGCTCATATCAAATCATGGTATAAGTTCCTATCGGAAAGAAGCTTTCAAAAACTGCGAGGATATACCAACTTGTGCTTAATGTTTATTTAACTTCAAAGAAACAGTGGTAATCCATTGTTTTTCAGATATAATCCTCTGGACAATGTACCATGCGATCACGACAGAACGATGGATAGCAAAGAGTTGGAGAAGACGATTAAAGCAGATTTAGATTGGTTCAAGAATTTCGACGATGATCTTCAATTCAATATGTTCATAAGTTTGAGGTTCGCAAGATGTGAAAGCCATTATATTGTAAATTGGCGATGGTTTTAGCATTGCTACAACTTGGAGGTTCGCCTTTGACGGAGAAGATGAGCATTTATATAAGGGAGCAAGCGTCGAAACTGATGATCATGATGGATAACCAATCTGATGATAACATAAAGATCTTGAACGAGAGCAAATTATCATCGGGCACCGGTTGCTTCATGTATACGCAGTATTGCCAATCAAATGATCCATCATTCGTCATTGTGCAGAAGAAGCAGAAGGAGTGGGCGGATTTGATGATGAAGTATCGGAAGGAAGTCGAAGCGAAGGTCGGGAAAGGTGCTGCTAAGGAGAAAGGTAAAAAGGGTAAGAAAGGTAAAAAAGAGAAGAAAGGCAAAAAAGGTAAAAAAGAGAAGGTGGGTAAAAAGTCGAAAAAATCAAAGAAATCTAAATCGAAGAAGGGTAAAAAGGAGAAGAATACTTCAGATATTGATTACGTACGTATAAATGAATTGATCTTAATATTTTTTGTCAATTATTTTTTTTTGTCAAAGGTTCAAGTTATGCCGATCAATGTGGTTAAAAAGATCTTGAGTTTCTTGGATAAGAAAACTCTGGGGATTGTATCCAAAGTGAACGAGTATTGGAAATACGCAGTGTCTAGTTTGAATGAGGACATGAAGGCTAGAAAGATGTTGGATAAACTGATGGAAACGCACAGAGTTGAAACGCGATTAGTCGATCCGAAACTCAGTACTAAAATATTCAATAAATCGAGAGTCGATCGGTTATGGCGAGAAATTGCTAGTAGTAAACAAATTAAGAACTCATTAAAGGTTTCGAAGAAGGAAAGAAGTGATTACACGCTTCTTCAAAAAGCTGTTCAAGAAGTGACCGAATTATTGAATTATTAAGGGAATTAGTTTATTAATTGCAATTTGTAGATTCCGGAAGAGTATATCTTACCCGTCTACAACTTGAGTTCATTTTCGAGGAAAGTTCCGCAAGATGAGGATACGAACTTGTACGAATCTCCAGCGAAGATTCGGCACGAGTTAGGATACAAGCAGAAGCCAACCACAGATGAATTGGATCCGGTGGGGATGATTCAAATGATAAGGAAAAAATCAATTGCACAAATGCAGGAGGAATATATTAAGAATTTTGATGACGACGACGATGACGATTTAATTCCAGCAGACGCATGTCCTAGCTCTCTATTTATTCCTTACCAGTCCGGCATGTCGAACTTTTAATAAAACACCGTTACAAGGGTTTTCTATATTTAGCTTGTATCCACACTCTGTACATCTTCAGCATCCGTCCTCTGTTGACCTGCAACCTTCTATCAACTCTATTCTGGACTTCCTCAAAGCCGGCTTCTTCAAACAGATTCTTCACTCCATCTAAAAATCATACACTCTATAATACGTTCACAATCAATTACCTAATATATACCTTGAGTAAAGAAAAAAACCCTTGTTCCATCGCCTCTTGCGTAAAAGTTATCACCCAAACACCGACCAGGTTTGAACCTCAATTGCGCCAAATCGTATCTTCCGTAATCTCTGAATAAAACCAATCCTCCAGGTTTAACATACCTATAAAGTTGTTTCACCACGTGAGCAAATCTAAAAGCAAAATACATTATTTGGAAATTGCTTAATAAAAATAAATCTTACTTTTCGGGATGTATAGCGGATAAAACGAATATCAGCACAGCTACATCAGCTGAGTTTTCTTTAAATGGAACATCCCAAGTATCAGAAGTAGCATCAAGCACAAAAGCTTTGCATTTACCCTCATCATATTCAGGATTTTCCTTTAAAATATCAATGGCTTTTGTTGAGAAGTCTGAGCAGTAGATGTACAAATTATTCTCTTTGCTGTACTGCAAAATGGGGAAAATTGTGTTACCCACACCACAGCCCACCTCAAAGATCACCCTCTGCTCTTCATCTTTATTTTCTGTACCTAACTCAGGGAATTCAGTGAACAACCAATGTCTATCTTTAAAGAACCTATTTGTGTGAATCCCATAGAACGAATCCCAGAACTTATCAGCTTCCTTATCATACTTCTCAATTTCATCATCATTGAATTTTATTGTGCTATTTGTTGCAACTTTTGCTATCGCCTCTTGCTCCTGGTTCTCATCCCATTCAACATCATCCCTGTAAAGTGCACAAATTTAAACATCATCTTAGTAGTTAAAGTGGTCGTACCATGCGTTAAAGTCGAAAACCTTGTCTTTATTTGTGAGGTATCGAGACCCATGCATGGGCTTCTTTCTAAATCTTGTGTGGCAGAACCGTGTATGAAACTTAAAGGATAACAATTTTCTCATACCAAGCATTGTGTTCAAAGACAGCATCCTCGTTCACTAAGAATCTGTTGCCGAATTGGGGCCTCCTGTTGCTCTCATCTTCCATGGTCCATGTATGATTTTCTTTCTTGGTTATATTTACATCTTTCAAATACTTGCACGTTTATCATACAGTCTTACCACCACAACTTACTTAACTCTCACCAATAAACCTATAAGTAAACTTTAGTAAAAAGTTGAAAACATTTAAATTAATAACCATATGTTGTTATATTAATAACATAGGTTTATTCAATGTATGGGTTAAATATGAATTTAAAATAAAGAACATTACGAATATTATTCTTTATTAGCACCATCTATTATTTTAATAGATAAAACTGTAGTTGCGACAAATTGGCGTCGTGTCTAATTTAACTTAAGCTTGAAATATCTTTTGTCTCTATATATTATTACTTTCCTGAGTTCTAATGTTTAATTAAATAATTACAACTATTTAGTAAAGTTATATCTGTTGAAATATTTTAAAGTAGTTTCAAAGTTTTTTTTTTTAATTATAATTAAGTATGTAACAAAATGGAAATTAACTATACTTAATTGAAGTCAATAATTAATTTCGATGATTTCTTTCAAAGAACTGAATTCTCTTGATGCAATTTACTGTGGTAATAGGATTGTTCGTATAGGTATGATTTTTGTAATGGAAAAAGGAAACAATATACATTTATAATTTGTTTTTTTTTGCCGTGAAAGATTTATATTTATGAAAATATCCTACAAAAAACCTCAAACTCATCTACAACTGATACTTTACAGTACATAGTTTCATATATATTTATTTTTTTCCATTCGTCGATAATGAGTATCTCTCTTCATGGTAAGTATCGAAGCTGCGGTGAAAACAATAGATAAAGCCGTAATAAAACGAATAATGTACATTATTTTTCCTTAATAATAAAATATAAACTGTAATGGGATGCGATTGCAATGAAAAAAATAACATAAACGGGAATCATTCAAAAGATACTCAAGATCGTCCAAAAATAATAATAAGTCATAATTATAGTAACACTTCACTAGGTTTAAATAAACTAACTAGGTTTTGTAAAAGTGTATACATTCTACAGTATTATTTCATAAAGGCATTCAGTTATTTGTTTCTTCTTACTATATATTCTTTTTTCATATATATTTATATAGATATATATATATATAATATATTTTGTTTTCATTATCATAAAAATGAAGCGTTTCTGTTAATCATTCATATATATATATTTATATATACTTCTTTGTTTTGTTTAATCTTGTTTCATCAGTGATACTAAGTTTGCTTTCCATTTGTCCGAGAAGTCCCGAACATCAATCTCCACGTACATCGCGGAACGAGACAAAATCCATCTTTAGCAATTCTCAAGTTTTCTTTTTGATATTCCTTCTGCTGTTTATTTATTATTCGAACTAAACCAAACAAATAAGTAAATGAAACTGAATGTAAATATATGAAAAAAAGATATATAGATAAAAAAAAATAATTAAAGGACAAAGTATGTACAAGACTTAAATGTAAATAAATCCCCCTACATCGGTTTCGTATAAAAAAATGCGCTAAAAGATAGAAACAGAAAATAAAAGGAAAAGTAAAGTTATATATGGAATGTACAAATGCAAGTGAATGCCTAAATTTAAACAAAAAGAAAAGAGAAGAAAACAATAATGTTTCATAAGATTTATATAGAGAGATAGAGAAAGAGAGGAAAACAGGTATATTCATTAATTAATTAATTAGAGCAAAAAAAACTTACTTAACATAAAAATAAAATAAATTACTTACAATTTAAAGTGTTCTTTTTTTGTTGCATGTTTCTCTTAAGATTTTTCTCCAAAGCTTGGATAAGCAAAGGAATCTTTTTCCCAAAAAAAAAAAATCAACATGTTTGCTTATAAAAATAATAATATATATATATATTTATATAACTCATATTTTTTTCACTTTCCTATTGAAGATTCGCGTCTGTCGTTCTTACTTTGTGTATGTGTTGCATTTTTGTTTTGATTCAGTGTTGTTGAGATGTATCTATGGTAACTATGTAATTTGATAAATAAGTATTAAAGAACGAAATGGAAAGGTTTGTGTTAATGATTCTTGTTTTCTTTTTTTTTTGGCGCGCTAAGTAAAACGGAGATCCTCGAAACAATCCTACACAATCGTATTATATATTCACTGTTTTGTTTTTCTCTTGTCATTAATTATTTTCTTTTTGTAAACTATTCATCAGTTCTGCAATATTACATATAAATTGTATAAAAATACCTATTTATCAAAATACTATTATTATTTTATTTAAATTATTATTTTTTTTTTAATTCTCATTCCTCCCCCTTTTGTCTGTCAATCAACGTTTCATAGTCTAATATGTGGAGATTTAATTTTGCGAAACCGAATAGAACGAAAATAAAAAATAAAATAAATTAAAGAGACAACCGAAATGAAAAAAACACGTCTTGTTTCTTTTTTTTGTAAATAATAAAATGCATAATGTTATTTTACCATCATTCTGTGGGGGATAGATGGCGTTTTTTTTTTCTGTGGGAAAGATGAGAACTGTTGTGCACCACGTCCGAAATGTAATTAACAGTGTTTGATTATGATCTAAGTGAATGGTGTTCGGGGTGGACAAGAATTCTCACCTCATCGCTTTTTTTTGTCTTGGCCATTTTTTAAATATCTTCGAATGAAGATTCATCAAGTGATGTTTCTCTATGCAGTAATAAGGTTTAAAATAAGATTTAGCACCACAGCATATTGATTTATTTTAAAAAATGACCGCACGCAGTTTTACGTTAAAATATATTATGCAAGTTATACGTTATATGCATTTATATATATATGTATATTTTTTTTTTAAATGTGGGTTTCTGTTTTCTTCAACTTCTTTTTTCTTCTTCTTACATGTGTACTTGTATGCTTTTTTTTACTTGTTTTTAAAAAAATAATAATTATAAAGAGAAAGAAACTTAATTACGGAATAGATTGGAGTTGTCACTTATCACCTATATTATTTTTAATTTTCTTGCTAGAGGGTTGGTCGTCGGAATTGGAGTCGTCATCGAGGGGTCTCTTGTTGAACTCGACGGTCGTCGAGTCGTTCGTGGAGTCCGACACGATGCTGTCATTTGTTTCCTCGTTGGCGATGATCGGCGTAGAGGGCTTGTCCATGCTGTCCTCCGTGAAGGAAGTGGTAGTATCCTCATCGAGGACTGTCGTCGTCTTGCCGTTCATCGGTCCTTGGTTGCTCTCATCCGAGGTGGTCGCATCCAACGAGTCCCCGTTTTGATGCAAGACTGACGATATTGAGTTTCCGTTTTCCATCCCGACTGCTATAAATTGAAAAAAAAACACATTTGCAATATAAACTAAACAAAATCTCTTTTGTGTCACAGTTACAATTTTCTATTTCGTAAAGACATTCGTATAATAGTAAAACTAAACAATATAAAGCATTCATAAAACTGAATCTGCTTGGAAATGATGCCTAATGTCACTTCAAAATCTCAAAGTGTTATATAAACGTATAAAGAAGATTTGAATTGCGATTATAATTAGTATCTCACGTTGTTGCTAAAGTGTCTTATATATGCAATGTAAGGTAAGATACATGGGAACTTCATAACAACAGACACATTTCTTACTTATAGATGTTAATTATATTTTTTTTTATAATACAGGTACTTCCCGCATTATGAAAAATATTGCTTTTAAGAAAACATTAGTTTTCAATTTAAGAAAGAACAATTATTTTGTACGTTTCAATATTATAAAGTATAATGAATATTTAAATTAGATGTATTTAAATTAGTATTTTTGTTGGATAATTTTGAAATAAGCACGGATTATTGAGTTTTAATTATAAATGATTAAACTGAATGAATTAAGTGAATGTCAGTTTGTGAAATAATCTCTATTGATTTGATATCATCTTTTCGTGTCTTGGTAATTGATTTTTTTTAATGATATCGAAGGTTTGTTTTAAAAACTTAATTGGAAAAGTTTCTCGCAAGCATCAAATAATTCTTTTGGTTCGTCGTTATTAAATAAAATGAGTTAGAGGAGATAAGGCGGATGGAAACTTACTAGAGAGCAGTTCTGGCTTCAGCTCGGATACGATGAAGTGGGTCCAAATGGCGAGTTCCACCTTATGGGGAGACCAGCAGATCGTAGCGTCCGGTTGCTTCGTTTTGTTCAGTCTATCCACGGCCGATTGGATATGATTCACGAATTTGAGGTATTCCTTGGTAGTGTAGTCGATCCCTTCGATTTCCGGGATCGCCATGAGACATTCGTCCGCCATGAAGGGGGCGCTTTCTGGGCATGCGGCAGCCAGCAGAGCTGCAAAGAGAACAAAGGACAATGAGAATCTCTCTTCGCCGAGTGCAAAAGGCGATCATGCGATGATGATGATGATGGCAGGATGCATTCGATCGTTCCAATTACCTGAAGCCATGGTGGTTCCGACTCCTTTGAGGTTCGAGAGGGCAGTGATGGCCTGTTCCAAGTTTGGTAGCTTGCGGAAAGCCTTTTTGGTCTCTTGCATGACGGCGCGCGGCGTGTTCACCTTCACCAAATAGGATAGCTGCGGATAGAATTTACCCCTGGTCTGTTTCCACTTCATCGTTTGGCAAAGCTCTTCGTGCACCAGATGCGCATCCTTTCCCCTGCTCTTGATCTTCTTCGGCAACTCATCCTGATACCTAAACATTCAAACATAACAACATAAAAATATTTCCTACAACAAAGGAAAAATTTCAAAAACACATCAATATTTTCATCATCAAAAGCGCCGCTATTATAAACGTAATAATGTTGATTTAAATATTCAATAAATAAACTCGTAAATGGGAACACCGCATGGTGTCCTTCGATGGTTAACAGTTAAGCAACGCCCGTCATGGACAATTCTTGGATTTGTAACAACAAATAGAAACGCGCTTTAACAGAATGAGTAACAAGTTTTAAAATGAAAAAAAAAAACAAATATTTCAAAAATGTTACAAAATTATTATTTTAAAATAGTATATGGATTTATGGAAATGTTAATAATTGGATAAACTTGTATTTTCGAATAAAAAATATCATTAATTAGTAATGAAAATGTTAATGGTTTGCAATCAGCGTCGAGCAAACAAACGTAATTTTATTTTCAGCATTTGAATCCATCGATTTACCGCTCTAAATTGCAAAAATGTCAATGTTTTTCAGTTTAATTCCAATGGAAATGCTAGCGTCAATGCAGAATTTTTATTATTTAATAGCTAAAATGTTTAATTTTAATACTCTTTAGCTTTTACTAAAATGTTAAATTTTGCTTTGTATATTCACATTGGTTTCATTGATTGCATCCCTACTTTTTTAAAGAGTTTGTTTAGTATTGATAACTTTATCAGTGTTTGTACCTCATGTTGTATATTTGAAACACTGCATATAATACAACTGACGTACTATTAATGTTGTTTGGGTTAACAACAATTTGTAATTTTAATAATTAATACAGAACATATGAAAATAAGAATGTTTATACAACAAAATAAAAATATTATGATTTTATAGTTCGAACTTCCATTGTTTACATTTGCAGGTCATTGTTTAAAAAAATGTTAATACAAATAAGAAATTTGTTTTAATTGGAATTAATTAACAAAAAAATGATTGTATGTAGTCGTTTAATTAACATTTCTGAATGATTCATAGAAAACTCCGTTTGCTGCCAAGTTATCCTCTGTTTCTTTCATTAGCAATAGATTTTTTAATATATACGCTTTCTTTATTGCCGTTTAATGGTTTCAACTTTAGTTTTATTTACAAAAAAAAACTAACAAAATATGTAAATAAACAATTTTTTAATTCGCTGATGAAAAAGATGTAAACAAATCAATATTTGGGTTTTAAACTGTGAATTGCGATAAAATTGTTTTCATTTGTTCAAAAATTAACTTGTTTGTATTATATAAACTTAAACATAAAGTACAACATTTATAGTTTGTTACAAAGATATGAAAGTATAATAAAATTTATTATTATTTTTTAAACAAATTAATTAAAATCAATAAAATTTAATTATTTAGTAGATTTGTTAATAGTTTGGTGAATTATAAATCTAGTAATTTGTTCAAATATAATGTGTTTGATTAAATTGAAAAAATACAGTAAGTTAATAATTTGGGATAATTGATGTTTGAGTTAAATGTTTTGGTATTAAAGTTGTTTTGTTTTATGCCTCCTACCCAAATGGAGGTAGATTATTTGAGAGGTAGGATGAATTAATAGAAAACTGTTGTAATTGTTGGTTTCTGAGAAGGTTTAGGTAACGAAGCAAACGGTTGGGCTTTTCGGGATGTGGCCGTGCAAGCTTCGCTTTGTTTGATCAGGCACCATTTTGTGCTTGCAATGCGTTTATGTGGATGAGCCTTTCTGGCTGCTTCCGAAGGATGGATTAACGGAAAATTAGTAGATTTATGGATGCATATGGGAAGAATGATCGGTCGTTTTCACTTGGATGGAAACGTAGCTGGGAAATCGAGCGACGCGTCGTTGGAGTTGCATCGAAACGCAATGGCGCCGTGTGCTGCTCGCCTGCTTTTGGGAAAACAAATGGGGAAATTCATTGGAGAGCGCTGATGAACAGAGTGCGAGAGTGTGGATGTTTGAGAGCGAGCGAGAAAGGAAGAAGAACAGAGTACCGTGCACTTGTCATCGATATCACGTGACGGTCGTGATTTTAATGACCGTCCGCTAAGATATCGCGAGGGTGGTGCATTCGGTGAGCGACTGTGGGCACACGTAAATGTGTGTGCCGGAGGATAGAGAGAGAGGAGTTCAATGACACAAAAATTGATGGAAAAAAAAAAGAGAATAACGAAAAAAATAAAATTAGAAGACATAAGATGTTGCGGAGGAGTCCTGGGTAGGTTCAGAGGCTTCACTTACCAATTGTCCAACTTGACGAGCTCGTCCGGCTTCTTGGTCTTCCTCTCCGCCTTGAGTCTGAGGGCCTGCGGGTACAGCTTCAGGACTTGCTCGAACTGCGTACTCGTGCCATGAGAGAAGAAAGTCGCTGTATCTTTCGCTGAGGCCATGGCGAATCTCTCACTTATAATAAAACTTGGAAACTGGTTAAACTGGCAACTGTTTCTCTGGCTCGCTGTAGTTGTAATGTGTAGTGTGGAGAGTATAGTAGGTTGTGCTCGGATGGTATGGTTGCGCTCTCTCGCCGTTCTCGGACGGTGGTGGCAGCACTGATGGGTTGCCCTCGATGTTTCCCCTAGTTTAGCTTAACAACGTCTGACATTCCCCTCGCCACGTTGCCACGCCGATACCCGAACTCTCTCACAAACCGTTCTACTCGACTCTCTCGCACCCACCGCTTCTCGGTATATCCGTCTCCTCTGCTATATACGTACGTGAATACGCGCAGAGGTATATACAGAGAGGACAGGCACCGAAAACCCGCCTCGAAATATCCTCGACGTTCGCTACACGATTCCGAAAACTTTTCCCAAAAACCTGCACAGCACCAACAAAACAAACGATTATTTACACACGCTTCAACATCATCTTTCATCAACAATATTTAGCAACATTGTATTCACACCATCAACATAATATAAGAATCATTATATATAACATTTTAAAGTAATTAAACAATTATTTTTTTTTTTAAACATCATTTGATTTTCTACTTCATATTTCGTGAAATATGTATATATGTATATATAGTATATTACTAAATATATAGTCGGTATAGTGACTATATATTTAGTAATATAGAAAACAAACTTCTCATTAAAAATATGTACTTTTAAATAATCTATAATAAATAATTTATTTGAAATTATGGTAATTATAACTAATGTTTTTGGGGACATTTTCTATAAATTTGTATAAAAATGTATTAATTTTTAACAATTTTCGATAAAAAGCAAAAATCTTCGTACTTTTAACATTAAATATTTTCATCGACATTCAAAATTAATAATCTTACCTATTCAATAATTTATATATGAATCAATTGTTTCACTGTTCTTGTATAATTTCGATATATTGATTAACAATTACACAGATTATTATTCCGCAATGAAGTATAAATATATTATTTAATCATTTTCTTAATAAACTTATATCAATGTAAACTATAAAAATCAAATTTAAATTTTGAAATTTAATTTTTTTTTAATACTAATTAATTCAGATGTTTTCAATTAAATATATTGTTAATATAATCAAATTCGTAATTTAAACATAATTTTAATAATACTAGAACGAGGATAAATTGTAATTTAAATTTAATTAATAAAATACACAACCTTTTTATTTGGAAAATGTCAAATAATTTTGCGCTCTGTCACACAATATAATACCTTATAAATGTTTCCATTACTACAAATATCACTGAATGTAATTAATACCATATAAATTTCCTATTTACATTTCTAATTTCTAATTTGGAACAAAAAGAAAATTTCTTATTTAGTTTTAAGTACAGTAGAACCTCGCTTAACGAGCACCTCGCATAAAAATGACTCGCTTAACGAACGACGTTTCGCATAACGAGTGACGATGAGAAGAGAAGTCTCGGATTGCGCGCCTGTTACATCATTTTTAAAACTTGTGTACTCATATTATGTGTATTTTTGAATATGTTTCTCTATACGAGTAAAAATCCGGAAATTTTGGAACGTTAAGCAATAATTATTTTTGATTATAAAAAAACATATTTCAATATTATTTAGGATTAAGACTTGTTTCACTTTACGAATACTCGCTTTTCGAAATAATGTTGAAAACGAATGATTTTATTCACATAAATATGTTATAATATAATTAATATAAAAATTAATAGTATGAACATTTAAAAAAGAAAAATTTTGAATTGAAAAAAAATTATTAATTAAAAATTAAATAGTGAAATAAGAAAAATAGTTAAATATCAGTTAGTATAGTTGATTTACGTCTAGAAGTTAATTCAATTGCGTGTATCGTGCAAAGTTTCTCATAAAATTTAATCAAAATGAGAATACGTATTCTGATGCATTTGCATTTGGGAAAAATTAAATATTGTTATTTTTTTTTAAACAGACTGAAAACGTACAAATTGCGGATTGCGAATTAAAAACAGCAAACAGCGCAACTATAAATTGAAAAATGCATAATAAATCTCTCGCACGAGCACAAATACAGTACAAATATAAAAAAGGTGGTATATTTGGAACGAAATTATAAGGCAGTGGTTTTTTTAATGAAATTGAATTATTTCCCAAAACATTTTTGCTATTAATAAACATGTTATGTACATTAATAAACCTGTCAGATTTTTCATTTTTACTGGACAAAAGTTGTAACATTTTTCAAAATATTTTTAGTAAAAATTACAAGAATATTATGGTTTTTTTTTCAATGTAAAATTAAGAAAATTTTCAATAATATTTTGAAATAATTACAAGAAATGTTTAAATGATTCAATCCAGTAATGGATAAAATGTCAATAATTTAATATTTTCTAATATAAATTTTATCAAATTCGGGTAAATAAAACCAAAAATTTGTATTATGTTAAACTCTACTTGAATTTTTCATGTATTGTGTGAAATAAAATATAACAAAAACAAATGAAATAAGTAAATTGTGTAATAAAAAAAGAATGAGACTATTTGTAAAATAATTGATGTTAAGGATTTGCTACATTTCTGTCCATAGAAGATAATGAAATCTGGACTTAATTTCCCTCCGCCTTCGATATTTTCCAAGGGAATTCCCGTGCACACGATAGGGTGCACACACACACAGCAACGGCCGATGTATTGAACGGGGTCGAGGCCCAGACCCAGCACACGCGAATCAAAGCCCAGAAAAGAAAACTAATAATAAAGGATAATAATCTCCTCTCAACTTCAATGGATTTCGCACACAAAAAAAAGGATTACAGCTCACGACTCAATCACTGCCCTTTCTTCCTAATCTTCCAATTAAAATATTAAATGTTTAATATGTAACAAGACGTTAATTTATAACGTACACTTGTTATTTATTTACAAAGTTTGTCTCAAATTCATCTATAGGTATAAATATTCACATGGATTTTATGGACAAATCGAGTTATTTAATAACAAAATGTTAATTCCTAACGTATACTTAATATTAATAAGTCTTTCTGTAAAACTTTAAATTTTATTTACAAATTGATTAAAAATTGGGACTAATCGAATTATTTGATAACAAAGTTAATCTGTAATACATATTTTTGTGAATTGGATTTATCTGTTTTACTAATTATTAATTATATTGTAATTTAATATATAAATTGATTAAAAATTAGGACTATTCGAATTCTTTAATAGGAAGACGTTTATTTGTAATGCACACTTAATATTTATTGACAAAGTGTATCTGTAATGCAATGACTATAAATTAGGACTAAACGAGTTATTTATTAACAAATAATGTACACTTTTATTTTGTTAACAAAATGAGTCTGTAATGCATCTGTGCAAATATATGGCATTAATGAATGAACAGTGGAGGTGCTGTATGATCATACTGAAATGTGCATTTAACAAACAATAAAAGTTTATACAAATTTATAACAAAAATATTAACGTAATTAAAATTACTGAAAATTCGATGGTTACATATTAATTAATTTGCAAAGCACGTGAATTAGCTTAATTGGTTTGCTCTTTGCGAAAATGGAGTTTTCACGAGATAGATAATGGAACTAAAACAGACTTAATTGAAAAGCGTCTGCACGGCGCAACTATTTTCCTTTCGTCTAACAGCCTAAAAGCCAAATTTGTAAAGGTTCCTCCATTAATGACATTTAATTAAATCTGTGAAGAAAATTTCCAAAAGCAATTTCTATCAGATAATAATTACATTGTTTGCTCTCATTCATTCATCTCTGAAGATAAATTGAGTATCATTTAAATTACGCTCTGTCTTCAAAATCATTGGAAATATTTGTTGGCAAAGATGGAAATTTCATTTTGAAGAAACAAAACGCGCGCGCGCTGAGTCACTGCAGCCACGATATACCGTTGTGTCTGCATAACAGAAACCGAGCAAACGAAAACAAACACTGTTTGTAGTTGATTTCATTCTACGAGGCTTTCTTTATCCAGTAAAAAAAACAATTGAAGAAATGTTAATAAATAAGCTCACATTGGAGCTGTGTAATAAATACTACGTCGGTTTTTAATGCACACCTATATTTACAGGGTGATTCATATATCGTTAATTTTAGTATATTCATAATAAATATTAGTATACATTACCTTTCAGTTAAAATATAAGAAAGTTAGACGTTTTTTGAAAAATTGGAGGTGTAGTGTAAACATTTTTTTTAAACCAATATTCAAAATTTCTTGTCATAAAATAAATTATTAAAAAAAAGGAGGTGTTGTGTCAACATTTATTTTTGTTTATAAATCTAAACTAATTAAACTCTAATAACATAATTAAATTTATTAAAGCACGAAAAGGTTAAAGCCTAAGACCTTCGTGACCTTTTGAAACATCCACGCATTTTTTGCAGGATTTTCATAATTCGTTTTCAGCTTAATTAACCGGAATGCACACATAATGTTTCGCCCGTCAACCGCAAAATTGTCCGACGTTTACGTGAGTAAATCACCGCGTCGTAATACAAATTTAATTATCGAAAATAATTGGGTAAATTGTGCGTACATTTCTCCTACCTGATTTCCATGTAATCCTCGCTAATGCCGCACCGAGCACGTCGTTACGCAACGAATTATATATGAATTACGGTGCGGTGGGTCGACTCTCTGTAAGTTCTTTTTTGTTGCTTCCTTTCCATGCCAGTTTTTGTCCTTTTGCATAAAACCCACCCGAAGGCTTCAAGTTTGTTCTCCCATGGTAAAAACCAAAGTTAAAAAACATTTTATTTTTTCAACAAAATGAAAATTGCTTCAATATGGCTACAAATTACTATAAATTATATAATAATTTGGACATAACTTTAATAAATTTATAAAATTACTTTTATTATTTTCCAACAATCTATAATCAAAATTTTTCTTTAATTTCAATTATTTTGTATGTTATAATAGATTTATGTGGTTTTTTATAATTTGCTACAAATTATATAATAATTTGGAGAAAACTTCCAAGACAAATCTTCCAATTTTTTTTATAAAAATGTTCCTTAATTTAAATTATTTTGTATATTATAATAGATTCAATGGAAATTTATGAGAATTTCAATGAAAATTTTATAAAAACTATTCTCAAATGATATTAACTTATATAATTCTTAAATTTTCAAAATTTCCTTTTTTTTACTGTTGTGTAAATGTATTTTTTTTTAATTTATTTATCAAAATACGTGCATGCTTGAATTTACTGTGAGAATTTTAACATTTTTGTTGGATGAATCCGTAACTACCGGATACCGCTAGCATCCGGCGCTCCGGGGGCTTCGAAATAAAAATGTAAAGGAAGACAGCAAAAAATAAAACCAACGAGGATTTTAAATTTGCACCGAATTTAACAACGCAATTACTTTTACGTCCTTAATTAATGCCCGACCACGGGACGAACATTTATTCTATACGAAAAAAGAAGGATTTCTCTCTGCAGTAGTTGCGATTAATCAATACCAACGAAACGAATCAAAAATCGATTACTAAGTAATTATAAAATGATTATACCCGTCTCTCATATATATAATTTTTTTATAAAATAATATTTCAAATTCGTGCGCTTCATTTCCATAACATCTGGCTAATCCATTAATAGAATCAATAGCTGCGGCAACGGGAAAAAATATTCGCGTTTTTATATTACAATATGCTCGTTTCTATTAAGGTTATATAATAGAAATAAATTGTTGTATTGTTAATAAACTGGACGTATCTGTCAGGTGTACCAACTGTAGCTATCATTTGACTTCTGTCATATGTCAAATAACATCTGTCATATGTCAAATGATATCTGTAATATGTCAAATATCACAGAAAGTATAGATTTTACATAAAGCTTCTATCAGAATTTTTAAATAAATTAGTATATTATACTTATTTATGTAAATTAATAGCAATTGAAAAGTAGGAATAGAAATCATACAAATATAGACTGAGTTTCCCAACACGAAGTGATACATTTATTATAGGCTTATGTAAATTCCGAGCTGCCACCCCTGCATTGTTCTATGTTATTTTTTTCCCGTACTTTTCGAAATTGCCTCGATGAACTGTGTGGGCGGTGAAATGGATATTTTCGGTAAACGCTCTCCAATTTGAACGTGAATTGTTAATGAAAACACACATGTGCGCAGATTCCACAAAATTCCAAAACCATGGTACAAATCGACAGTTTGTATTAGCTTTCAATGCATTTAGCTTTTAGTTTATTATGTAAACATAAAAAAAAAGTTTAAATTCCATTCAATTTATAATTTAACAACAGTTTAGAATTTGATATTTGACAGATAATAAAGGAAATTTCTGAATACTAAGGAATTTTGTTTATTAAAATCCAACGTCTTGTGTAATAGTTGAAAATAAAACAATAAATAAACTGTCATAAAAGAAGCGTTACCATTTTGATTTTAAATAACTTTACAATAAAACGACATAAATTTATTATTTTTTCTATCAGTAATTTATGAAATATTTCCAATTATTTATACAATATAATATAATAATTATAAGAAGATAAATTTAAAATATAAAAAGAAATAATAACTTCTACACTAAATTTTTACTACTTTATTAAGTTTTAAAAGATAATTTCCATAGTCATTTGCAGTTAGACGAGAGTTAATTCACTTCTACAGTTTTCTTTTATGTATAATATTTAAAATTTTTGTAATAAACTGCTGGTTACATAAATCGTTGGCCACAGCTGTTTCAAGTTTTCTTTTTCATCTACCTTTATACTGTATTTTATGACCAAAAACATCCATAAGATCTTCGCACGTAATGCATTAGCATAGTTCAGCTACTTCTTTTCTTTTCTTAATTTACTCGGGACTAATAACTACATAAAGTTTATTAAAATTATGTAAGTTGAAAATTAGTTCCAACTATTTATGATAAATATTGCTACGGTTGATATTAATACTTTGGTGTCTCTTGAATTAAATTTGTTAAAAATCAAGTTATTTCTTTTGTATTTTCATTCATGTAAAGCAAGACCAAGAACAATGCTGCTTCCATTCACTATAGTAGTATAGTTGACCTCGCATAGTGCGGATTTGCTATAGTACAGAATTAAAAATTTCATCAAGATGAAACAACTTAGACTCAAACCTATCGATCTTTACTGCTGAAGATAAGTGTTAGACATTAATGCTTCTGAATATATACATTTATGTAACAAAGCATTGTTTTACTATTATCAAGATTTTGAAACAAGACATATTTGTTTATTAAAATAAAATGTATTAATAAAACATAAAGAAGTTAAAGGAAATATTTAGGATTCGGTTGAGAATACTAAAATTTGAATGCAAGAGATCGATTGTTAGGAAGTATCAATTCCGTCTGCGGAAGTCGAGAATCGAAACATCCCCTAATTAAAAACAAAACCCTCCCGAATCCTGCGATGTCTTCAAGGAGGAAGTCACGCAACTCGTAGGGCCACTGGTTCTGTCTCAATGCATAATGCATCGAGCACACAAGGAGGGAAAACTCTAGTTCGTGTTTCGAACGAACGAAATGAAACGTTAACGTATTTATAATTGAACGAGGACTTTATATGCACGTGTGTTTGTGTATGTAGTACGTATATATGTATGCACATGTATATAGTAGTAGTAGAGTAGGTCCATCTCTATCTCTCCCCGACTTCAGGAGGTGCAACCATCTCGCTCCGTTTTTCTCTGTCTTCCATTTAGTGAATGGAAGATCCTCTACAACGGGTCTATACATATAAATATACATTGTGTCTGGGCTCATGTCTGTGTTTATGTGTGTGTGTTTGTTTGTGGTTGTAAATGTGGAATCGCACGAGGTTTCATTCATTCATTCATTGAGTGGTCCGTCTCTGCGTGTGTGTGTGTGTGAGCGTCTGTGTGCCCGTGTGTATGTGTGATATTTGTAGAGCGCGTAGAGGAAAAAAAAAGGCCACCAGTGGATTTGTTTATTTTGATTAATGCCGACTGGCGCCTGGATGTCTGGTTCACTGAAAATAATGGGCCTCCTCTCATTCACTACAAATGCGCTAGTGATGTATACACACTCCACCAACACACTCGAACTCTTATATACGTATACGTACACATACAGACCACATCCAGGCGTACTCGATTTAATGGTAGCGAAAGTGAGTTTGTGTGTATTGGTGTGAACTATTTACGGCACTCGCAGAGAGTGCATACATATATACATACATACACACACACCATCACTATATAATACTCAAGCATCCATCGAGCTGCTACTGCTGCCAAACCCAAACCGAGACCGACACTTGTTGATTGTTTGTCAAATTCAAGATTATCGAAAGGCAAATATATGTTTGGGCGATTTGTGCAAACGCTGTTCGTGTATTTGGATTGCGCAAAGTCGGTGGTGCATTTAGTTCTGTGCGATGCAACAACCAACGTTCAGCACTAATCGCCGTTTACACTTGCTTTTCCTATTGATCAGTTGCATAACAACGATCGCTGCAATACGAGCACACAAAAAAAAACGCGCGTAAACAAATTCCAATGACGCGTGATTTAATTAACAAACCATTCTTTATAGTTACTATTTGTTTCACTTCATTACTTACTCAATTGCAATTGAACATTCTGTTCCCAAAATTTAAATACTCAATTAATTACTAATTTAAATTAATACTAGTAAGAATATGCGGTTATTTCTAAGTTTTTATTTGTCTTACTTAATTTATATTTAGTAGTTAACTGGTGTTGTTTCCTATATTATTGGATGCATTTTGATTAATATTACATAAACAAGTATCGAAAACATGTTATCTTCTGTTAACAACAAATCATATCTAAATGTATAGCTCGACTTTCAGATTTTACAGTTACAAGAAATGTTTCTGGATAATTAAGCAATTGGTTTTATGCTTCCATGTCTTTACTATTTTATCCATTGTAATTATCTTACAAATATCGAAAACATATTCTTTCTGTTACCAACTATTAAACAAATTAGCTAACATTTAGTTTCATATTTTATAGTTGCAAATTATATAATTTCCAATGTAATTTTGTTTTAATTCATTGGATCTATTTACTTTAACTTATTTGGTTTACTTAATATAACGTTTCATATTTTATATATTTTTTTATAAATATTGAATTGATGTATTTCCATAAGTAATTTTTTTAAAAATATTTTTCACAATTACTTCAATAATTGAAAATAAATATTTTGTTATTGACAGAAAGCCCTTTTGTCACATAAATTAATTTGTTTACTTTGTATTTGTTCAATGACTAAAACTATATGCGTTTTTGTTTAGAAAATAATTGATTTGGTATCAATTTGTTTAAAGTATTAAATTACAATGAATTAGAGATTATGGTAAAATATACTAATGACAAAAGAATGTTGCTTTCTGATTCCTATAAATATTTCAACAAATTATATACAAAAAGTTTAGTTCAAATAAGTTTTAGTATAATTAAGTATTGTTAACATCAATATACTAGTAAAAATACTTTGTTTCAATTACTAGTATTCTATGCATAGCGTAGCCTTAGTAAATTGTATATAGAAATACCTCGCATAGTGCGGATTCACAATTGTACGGTTTTATTTAAAAAAAATAGTTTACAAAATTATATTTTATATATAAATAATAAGTTTTTCAATATTATATTTTGTAATGTCATGAAAACAGAAGTTTTAATTAATGATTTTTCAGAATTTTATTTTGTTTGAAATATTTATTTAAACATTTTTTTAAAGTCTAAAAATATATTTTTTTTTTGCTTTATTGTAACAATTATTTGTAATTATCTTAAAACGGGTTAATTTGATTTAATAAATATGTTATTACGTATAAACTGTAATATATTTGTATCTGAATGGGAGAGTAAACCAACATGTAATCTAATCTACATTAAAAATAAACGAAAGCAAGTAGATAAAATAATATAAGCAAACTTGGTTATTTTTACTTTATCAACAAGTTATCTGAATGTTTGGAGGAGATTTAGTAGAATACGTTTCTAGTCGGTACGTCTTTAATAAATATAATAAATTTATTAATGTTATTCCCCAACTACAAATTGTATTTTCCACAAATTATTTCAATAAATGAAATTATTTAAAAATGCAAATAAAATACTCATATTTGTTATTAATTCTTAATTATCTATTTAAAAGATTATTAAAAGTACAGTTCAGTAATGAACAGTACTGTTTGAAACCGGACTAATCGAGGACTTTGTAATTATATGTACTATTTTATTAGAATTTATTTTTCTCAATTTAAATTTAGTTTTTTTTTTAAATTTTCAAACCGGACTGTTGTGAATCCAGACTGATCAAAGCAGCATAATTCAACAAAGTTATAAGAGATGTAATTAAACTATGGGATATAAATGTTTACGTTTTAAACAATCATAGAATGGAATGCATAATCCAAATGATATTTATTGGATGATCAAAAATGGATGGAAACGAGATGTAATTTCAAGCTATTTGCTAAGTCCACGCACTGCCAATCCCTACTAGTTAACATTTAAGAACAAGATTTCTACTGATTTTTTAAATTGTTATGTAAACATTACAGTATTCTTAAACGTAAGTCTTATTTGGAAATACGGGTTAACTTATAATTACTTGTAGACATTTGCTATAAAATTAGAATAAAAATATAAAATGTGGACAAATTGACAAGAACTTGTTGATAGTTACTTTGCAAATTTATCTTAACCTAAAATTCGGTCGCGTTAAATTTTTAATTGGACACAAATTGACAGTTGTCACCATGTGTCAAAGCAATCACTGAAAATAAATTATATATCAAAATATAAAAATTTCGATAATCATAAAATACAAAATACATTTTACAAATTTTATATTTTGAAAATTTGAAATATTTACAAGCAAACATAGATAAGGTAAATATTATTGTGCTACCAGCAAATTAAGGTATAAATACATTGAGGATGTAACGGATAGATTATCTATAATAACAATTGATTACATAATCTGATTTCATTTAATTTCATTGAAAGTATAACGTTTATTTATTTTATAATTTAATAAATAAATAATAAGTGTATTTCATTTATATTAAAGAACGACAACTCTTTTATAAATAGAAGAAGAGTACACACATTACGATAATAACATTAATCGAGTGTTGAGAGATTTGAAAGTAATTTATTTTATTTGTAATTCAATTATTTTGATTTAACAAGTAATTATGAAAATACTCACTACTTGTCACTTGCCAAGTACTTATATAAATAGTTTGTGACAACAAAGCGTTATTAAATTCGTATACACTGGAAACTAGATGTTATATAACAGCGTTTTTCATTTTTTTTGTATCGCAATCCAGCATGTTTGTTTGTAGTTGACAGCTGTCATTTTGCGATCCATTAAACATTTAACGTGACCCAATATTGGGTTGAGAAATGTTGTTATATAATGATCATTTTTTGTAACATACAAAATGTTTAAAATAATGATTCTAGTATGTAGAATGTAGAAATGGTAGGCAGTTTGTTTGGAATAAACATGCATGCACGATGATGACTCGTTCGCATTTAAAGTTTTCATGGGGAATTTTTTGTTCAAGTCACCGTACAAAATTGCACACACATTTATTGCCACTACTTAGAATCTACGTGATGTTGTTAAATGTTGTTTGCAGCCGGCTCGTCATACCTCATGCATCGTCGTCATCATTCCAACAAGCACCACGTTCTACAATATACATAAATGCATACTTTCTTTTCATCATCGTCATTATCGTGCTTACTTTATTTAATTTCTAAAGCACATTCACACTTGTAAGTGGCCACCCACATGTTTCGCGACGCTTGACATGCAGGTATTTTTAGGTATAGGTATGGTATAATTGATGGTGACTAATCGAGTTTTTGAGTTTTCAGGAAGGTACGTGTATATCGGGAAGTGTGATGTGCTGCTAGTGGGTAATGGGCCAACAATTAAGTTGGGTGGTTGCCAGACGTGACCACGTTGAAAATGGAACGAATGCACTGGGCTCTGCAGCTGAAAACTGGGGCGCGGAACTTAAAAAGGCGCGACCCCGTCCTCGTTGGAGGTGGTGGAGGAGGAGAAGGAGACGTGATGGATTATCCTGAATAGGAGTATAGAGAGACGTGGAAGTTGGAACAAAAAAAACGGACTTTACAAAAAGAAGAGTTTACAACATTGTCAAGGATCCAAAAGATAGAAGTTCCAAAAAGTCACAGTCGATGGTTTTTTTTGGTACTGTATTTCAAAGCATATTGAAGTAGAAAACTTATAGATTTTATTGTAAATTTGATAAATTTATTCGATTGATATTTTGGAAAACTATTATAAAATAATATTACAGGTAGCCGTCGTTTTACGCCGCAGATCCGTTCCTACAAAAGCCGTCGCAAATCGAATCGGCGTAAAATGAACCATTATTTACAGTAAAGTAACTATAGGGTTTAGATCTATATACATATAAAATCAGCAATTAACAAGCGATATTTCGCGTAATTCGAACCGGCGCAAAAAGACGTATACCTGTATACTTTTTTATGGATTGTTTCCATTTCCATTTCCAAGGGTGAGTTCGAAAGCTGTATTATATCTATGAAATGACTACAGTAATTGTTTATTTAACAAAGTTTTAAATATATACTTTAGTATATGGAAACTTTCATAACTTTTTATGAATTTATGATATTCTAAATAATCTTTGAAAATAATTGTATTAAAAGTGACGTTAATTTAAATTGGAAATGTTTAATTGCACTAAAAAATCATTTCTTTCTTTAAACACGCAAAGAAGGAAATGCCAATTTATCTCGAGCAATTCAAAGTCACGTTGCTGCCTTGGATATTTAAAATTCTCCGAGCAATCTCTTACGGTTATTACATTTTAGAGTTTCGAAGTCATAAACTACGCGAAGTGGAGTGATGTAATGATATTAAAGCAAAAAAAATGCGAAAGAAATGAACTACTCCTAATCGAAACTCTTCCATTTATTATTCAAAGTAGAAAATAATTGAAATAATTTTGTATAGATAATTGAAATCAAAATAATTAAGAAGTTCAATCTGTATGAAAAATAATTATAGATAAAGCAATACCATAGTGCGGTTTATTGTTTCCGGACTAATCGAGGACTTTAGAACTGCATAAAACTAAACAGTGCAAAAAGAGACTTAACTGTATAAAGGATAATATCATGATCTTTTATGTAAAAAATTTATTTTTGTCAAGTAAAATTTAAAATATAAAATATAAGTCTTGGATAATATTATTTATGTCCTCGACAAATTATGCAGATTCAAAAGTCTTGTTTTTTTAAATTTCAGTTGTTCAATTTTATAAATTTAATTGATACAAATGAGAAAAGAGAAGAATAACTATTTTTTTTTGTATTTTTATTGGTGCAGTCATAATTTTTTGTACTTTCATTCAACTAGTTCTATATTACAAATTTTATATTAATTTATTTTTCTCTTTGTAATACTTATGACATGACTCAGAATGATTCTTGAGTGCTTTTTCATTCGAGAGGCCGTCGTGCGATCAGTGAACGTCTGAATCTGTATTCGTGCGTCGATTAATGCTTATATATTGGAACGTTTGTGGTTTCCATTATTGCGCAGAATTGCGCAGCAAGTTTTGACAACAATCAGCATGTGTGGGGCGTTTGATCATAAGTAATTCGATATTAGTGCTATTAAAGTTATAAAAAGCAACAATCCTGAAGAACCTTCAATTTCAATCGACAAACATTTACTTTGTCACGTTGCGTTTTCATTTTCACATTTTTTACCAAAACCAAGAAAACTAATTCAAAAAAATTTGCATGTGAATATCTAAAATTATAAATTTAAATTACAACAAAATCAATTTGTAAACATTTACAGCCATTATATAAGAGAAAAGTGTCCACTAATGCAACTAACTAAGTATATTTAACTACATTCATGAACATCTTAAAATAGTTCAATTTTTCATGTTGACATCTTACGTATGTCTTCTTATATTTTCTCTTTTGACATAGACATTGAAATTTTTAAATAATTTTAAAAATAAATAAAAAGCTTTGATTTAAAATTTGATAATAAATCCAAACTTTGTTAAAAAAAAATAACTTGTAACTACTGACAGAACGCATTTAATTTCTTATTCTAATTAACAAAGAAAAATTTAGTAAAAATATAGCGAATAAAACATCATAAACTCTCTTTAGTATAAATTAACATTCGAACAAATTTTATATTATTTAATATGTAATAAAGATTCAAGAATGTAAAAAATTGTTAATTAAATCTATTAATATAACATTTTCAGTATATGATTTTAGAATATTAAATTAATACATGTATCCCCAGACATATGAACTAGTTCTGTTCCAAAGGGTTGTGTGTAAGTCGAATTTGTTCGTAAGTCGGGGGAATTTTAAAATATACTTATCTTACTACACTTTATCATGGTTTTTACTCTTATATATGTTAAATTTGAAAAAATAAATTAAAATAAACAAAATTATTTAACAGAAAACGACAAAAGAAACAAATGCAACAAAATAGATAGTGAATCTTCCAATAATATTATATTTTATTAAAGAAATTATCAATTTTTGTTTGGACAATTATTTTTTTTATCACTATATATCTCCTTGTAACAAGTTAGAGCTTCTAGAATTTTGTTCGTAAGTCCGGGAGTTCGTAAGTCGGGGGATACCTGTATTCGATTGGTACATAATTAACAGGCGTTTCTAAGTAATATGTATCATTTGCAAACAATATTTTCATTAAAAAAGTAAACAAAACTATAATTTTTATTAACAAGAAACCTGCCTACAAAAACGTTTGATAATTATGCACCAATCCAATAATTAAATTAATTAATTAATAGAAGATTTTTAGTTTCACATTTGGGAATATGACTGAAAAAAACATTGATTTACATCTACATACAAAACAGCATTTTATGTAAATTTTATAAAAAAACCTGAAATGAAATTATTTATAATCAATTATTTATGTTTAAAAACAAAATGTTAGAGAAAAGGGAATGTGAATTTTTCAGACTTATGTTTTTTAAAATTTTTATTTGGTTTCGTTTCGTCCTCCAAATCTTAAATAATGTTAATCAACAAAGCTAATATTTTAGTTATAGTTTGTGAAAAATTACATTTATATAATAAATAAACAATTTGGTCAAATTTTGTAATTATTAACTATTATATATACCGTATTTTTCGAACTATGGTATGCGTCTTATGGTCCGATGGTAACATTAAAAAAAATTGCTATAAATTGTCTCTAAATTTGAAAATAAAATAAAAAGACTTTCATATAACATGAGGTATAAACTAAATACTATCAATTATGTAAAACAATGTGGAAACAGAGCAGCAGAAAGACATTTTGGTCCACAACCAAGAGAGAAAATAATTCGAGAATGAAGAAAATAAGAGAAACAATTAAAATTGTTAAGTAAAGACAGAAAACATTCCGTTCTCACTTAGAAAAATGGACTCAAATTTTGGGTACGTCTTATGATCTGAAGGTAACATTCAAATACTTTTTACAATAAATCGTCTCTAAATTTGAGAAACGTTTTATAGATGAAATCTGTTTACTTTTATATCATTTAATAGTTTGATAATATTAAATTGATTTAAAAAAGACATTGATAACACATTTTATATAATATATAATAAAAACTATAATTTATTGCATAAATAATAAAATTTAATATAAAATTGGTAAAGTATAATTTGTTAGAATTCTATCAAAATTGAAGTGCGTCTTATAGTCCGGTTCGTTTTCATCATCCGAATAATATTTAAATTAGATAGTGACTAACTATTCAATAACAAAACACATAATTGATCAATACAGGATCAGATTTAAATTAAGATTTCAAAAAAAAGTTATTAATTTGTTTTTGTATGTATGAGCGCGCAGTTTTCTTGCAATGCGCGGTATTTCGAAAATCCGGTGCTTTCAAGCGGCGCTGGCTAGATAGAACTTGGTGCATATACAAATATAACCTTGGTTCGGAATAGCGTCAGGGCACACATACATTCTTATACAATATATACGTGGATACACACATATACAGAGAGTGAACACTTGACGGTTTTCCCGAGCGGTGCGGAACGTGCTCGTCGAGTATTAATAGTCCTGACCACTCTGCGCAGGCTGCACGAGGATAGGAATATAACATATATATATATATATGGAAGGGAAAGGAGCGCGCGAAACAGGAAACGCGGACCGCTCTTCCGGGTATTTTCCTTTTTTCCGGCTGCCTTTCATTATTTTTATTCTCTTTATCATCCTTATACGTTTTTTTTAGACGTAGTCTCGTCCTTTCCACAGTCGACCGGAAATCGGGTTTATTGTTCGCCGCGTTCGATGGTGGTTCGCACTAAATGGATGTTTGAACAAGGGCAAAACAGACTTAGCAACGGCAACCAACGAACGGCTGGGCAGGCGAGGCAGGCCCGCATGCAAGCTGTCCGACCAGCCATACAAACGCATACACTCACACTCATACTATACATTTATACTCAGGCACCAACCATTTCGTTTCGGGTCGGGGCTATTCAACGTTTTTACAAACCGCCGGAATGATGGTCGGAAAAGAAGTCTATATATATACATACACACAAACACATACAGATGGATGAAGAAGGAAAAAAAATACAACGCCGAGCCCCCTCGGTTCCTAAACAACGAGCAACCCCTCTGCATGAGGCCGAAAAAAGTGTATATACCCACCCTGCCTATCAATCTTCAATTTCTGTACTTTTCCATCCAGTAAAATCATCCATCAAGGACCCTCAGCAGAAATGTGAGAAGAAAAAATAGCATCAAAACAATAATGGCAAACGATATTACCGAAGCAATAATAACTTCAGTCAAAACCAAATTTTAGAAGACATTAATTAACAAAGCCAAAAATACCATTAAAAAACATTCATACCAATGATAGTATTAAAAAAAACAGGATTAAGTATTTATATTTATACTTTTATTATTTTAATATAAAATATCCTAAGAGTACGTTCGTATAAACATAAAGTACGTTCGTGTGGACACAAAGTGAGAAATAATATAAATAGTTCAGAAAATAATTGTATACTATTCAAATAACTAAAATTAACTTATTGAGAAATAAATATTAATATTTTCTATTATTATCAATAAAACTATTTATCTAAATTCATTGTTTTATAGTTTTAGATACTTTTTTATACTGGTAATACGAAATTATCGAATTGTACGTTCGCATAAATATTAAGTACGTTTGTGCGGACGGGAAGACACGCACGTACCAAAATATTCCGTCCGATTTACGAAAGCTTGACGACTCGGCGAGCGCCAATCTTATTTACGCGTTAATTGAGCGCTGATTAGTTTGACGTATTGAGATTATAATTTAATAATTATATGAATCATTTGCTATAACACAGAACGTAATTAGATATTATATTACAAAAGTAAATTTTAAAATATTGCTTAACATTATCAAACTTAATTTATTTTAATAATTTTATAAATACTAATTTAAAAATTAAAAGAAAACAAATAATTTTAATTAAGTTATATAACAAAAGCAAAATAAAAGTTAACGTCAAATTGTTAGTTTTTCTTTATAATAACTTATTTTTGTTTCAATACTATTATTTGAAATTTAAGTTTGTGACGTTTTCAGACACATGTTTCACAAATTTATATTTGCTTTCGTGTTTCGACCTCCAAATCTGTTGAAACTTCCAAGAATGATAATGAACGAAGCATTTTTTTAATAAATAATAATAAACATTTAAAAATTAATGAAGATAATAATAATTAATCAAATTTATTTACTAACGTTATTGAATCCAACGTCTTTTTTATAACACAAAGCTAAAGATGATAAGTATAGTTAGTGTCAAAGAAAGGTAGAAGATTAAGATTACAACTAACGAAAGGAATAATTTTAAGTACTCTCCAAGGGACAATACAACCTTTTCAAAATCCCTTTTGTGTAAAGTTCAATTATATACAATGAAGGTTCCCAAATTTCACTCAAACAATTTCCTTGTGTTTAATAATAATAAACTATCCACCAAAATTGATAAGTTTTAATTATGACACAATAAAAATATCAATTTTGGCATTATTCCATAACCCTAAATTTAAATGAAATATATTATGTCATATATTTGCAGCTTTGTATTATTATATAACATTTTGTTGTTTATTTGCTTTATTAATTAGCAAGTCGTAGAATATGTTTTGTTTGAAGTATAATAATCGTCGTATGATAACAAACTTTCCTTGCAATAAAGTTTTGCAGAATTGCGGTATTTTTTTTCGGAGAACCGAGTCCGTCCTCTTCGTTTGGGCTTTCTTTTCGCTTTGAATACAATCTAGTACTTTGCCTTCGATCGTAAAGGACAGCTCGTCGTGAAAAGTCCTTTTGGAAATATTCCAGTTTTCCAAACAAACGGCATTAGGAAGAAAATGACAAAGGAAAAACTGGCGACAACGCATCTTTACCCTCGTCCCTTAGATCTATTGTAAGTTTCCTAGAAGAAAAAAAAAATACTGAAGGCATAGACGTTAACTTGAATTTGAATTTTAAATATGCTTCGAACGCTGTTTGAATCCAAATCCGAAGAACACCCACGCCCATTCATTTTGTAACATTTTCTTTTATTCTATATTTCAGAATTGAATTCCTGAAATAAACGGCTTATTACGACGACGACTTGCAAATATTTGTAGCGCTCACTCTGAATACACTAAGTATACTTGTTTTTTTGTTTGTTATGAAGATAAAGCCGCATTGCAATTGTTAACGTTAAATTAAACAGCGCGTTGCGTAATCCAAATGTCGTCCCTGTATTTGTTACCATGGCAACGGCGAAATAATTATAATGACGTTACGTTCGGTAATTAAAATCGCGAATTGGAAATGTAAAATAATGATACTGTTTCCGTGTTGCGAGTTGGTGGTAGGAGAAGGCGGAAGATGAAACGTGTTACAGGTGTCAGGTGTGCCTGAAGTTACCTGCGACGCAATGCAGGCTGTTCCTGAAAAACCGTTCGTTTGATCGACTGCAATTAAAGCGCAATGAAGAGTTGGAGTGGATGTGGAAGAGATGGAGACGTAAATAGAGGTAGAGTTATGTTGGAAGAGTGAGGAAGAGATACAGAGAGAGAGAGAAATTGACGTAAAGAGTGGGTAAACAAAGAGCGAGTCTGAAAACCACATTGCAGACCTTTAAGTAAATTGGGTTACTTAAGGCTCATTAAAATATCATTGGATCGGTGCGTTCAAATGGGGTTGTCATTTTATACCAATTTTTTTGTACCTTGTTCTAATTGACATTTATTTAATAATATTTCCTTTTTGAAATAATAACTTTATAATTGGAGTATTCATGCATAATACAGACAATACAAGACTTTGAATGTACAGTATAAAGTATTTTTCGCACTATAAGACGCACTCTATATTATAAACATTTGCTTTTAGAAAAAAATACGCATTATTTACGGTGTTCGCACGTTTTTGTTTTAAAGACCTCGATTAGTCCGGTTTCAAACAGTCCGGAGCAGATTAACCGCACTATACAAGGTATTGCTATATATACTTATAATAATTTTCATGTAATATTTACTAGTAAGAGAAATAATAATAAAAAATCTTTAAAATTAAAATATTATAAACATTTGCTTTTAGAAAAAAAATGCGCATTATTTACGGTGTTCGCACGTTTTTGTACAAATTTTAAAGACCTCGATTAGTCCGGTTTCAAACAATCCGGAGCAGATTAACCGCACTATACAAGGTATTGCTTTATATACTTATAATAATTTTCATGTAATATTTACTAGTAAGAGAAATAATAATAAAAAATCTTTAAAATTAAAATATACAAAAAAAAATTCTATACACAATTGCATTAAATTAAAAAAATAAGTAGAATTATTATCTTTTTTATAAATATTTTAAATTAGTTAAATTAATTCGTTTTACTTTTATGAAAAATAAATATTAATAAATGTACGTCAAACTGTGAATTTACATATGATAAATGTTATAGAAAATGAAATAAAAATTGTTTGTGTAACCGGAGGTTAAATATTAACCTGAATATGAAACATATGGCCTAGAATTTCGGATGTGGGTGTTAAAAATGACAATATAAAATATATTACCGTGCGCAATATAAACTGTTGCAGTAAGACTACATCAATTCTGAAGCAAACATGAATTGAGAAATACGTGCTTTTATGGATCAATTTGTTAATTGGAGAATTCTAATAGAAAGAATTTCATTATTTAAAGTTTAGTTAACAAAAGAAAACTTATATTTTTTTTATGAAACATTAACAATTATTATTATTGTTATATAATTACAGAAAATAAAGAATTAAATTAAAAAAATACATCAATCGTTGCAATTTCTCAAAACATTCGAATTTCTTACATTCGAAATTCTGTTCGAAAACCGAAGTATCTTTTGGTTTGTTTTGTTTGAGAACCGAACATCTTCAAATATTTTTAATAAATTTTTAAAACATTTTGAGTTTATATTTTCATAATTCTCAACAATATTTCTACAGTTATTTTTATGTAATTATTGCTTTTTAATTTAAGAGTTGAGAGATTCTTCTAAAAAATCAATTCGATTAATTTGTTTTTAAGTTTTGATTTGGAATAAACTAGATTTTTTATTAATTGCAGTAATTTTTGTTTATTATTAATTAGTTTAATTGTAAGTAATAATTAATAAAAAAAAAACTTTATATAATTGCAAGTTGTTCTAAACTTTTCCACATGAAATTGGAGATTTATCAAGATTAATACCTAATTATAACATAGACGTTTCTGTTAGGGATAAAATCTGCCCCTAAAATCACGTAGGCTTATTTGAAAGGACGAGGAGCGTAACAGTACATAGGTTGGTCGATCCTCCTCTTCCTATAGAATGCGATTCTGGGATTCCTGACCATTCCGAACTGCAACCATCATGGGTAAGGGTTTTTATAGGTTTCTCTCCTACGGAATAGAGGCTCTCACGCACGAATCTACCACCGCAGCGCTTAGATGAAAAGGGCCCCCAAAAAGTAAGGGTCCCACCATCATTTACATAACTGTCCCTTCCACTCCTCGGGCACCCCAATCCCTCCATTGTTACGTCCCTAACCCAGGCTCTTGTTCCCCCATACCTACCAACATCTATTCCATCTCCAATTTTTTCAAAACGATCCTTCTTCTGCGATTTCAGGACAATGAAGCACTGTGCGCCGTTCAAAGAACAACAGTACGATGAAGAATACAGGAAGATAGGATGTGATTATTATGCTTGGCCTCGCGCGCGACAGGTGCAAAAGTTGCGTGCTTTTCCATTCACCTGCTCATTTCCACGTTCCGCAGCGGAAAAGAAATATAATACACACAAAAAAATATACACACAATCGAACATGGAAATTGGATCGATGGAAAAATCGTTTACAAAACGCGCATTTTCCATCGTTTTAAAAATACTTTCCGAGAAACGGTGAAAGTGCGGCCTTCGGAGATGTCAAAGGCAGAACGAAAAATTTCGAATTTCGATCCGCTTTTTCTTCTATTTTGGATACAAATAAATTAAATAAATAAGTGGAAAGAACGGAAATCGGAATGAAACGCGAAACCAGTTTGCGTTAGAGAACTGGAACGGCCTTCGGCTTTAATGGAGAAAATGACAGTTGATTCATTAGATTGCCAAGGTGTCGTTCCTTTGACAATTAAACTGCAACTTCATTTTACGATGCAACCGTTTGATAATTACTTTATTTCCTTTTAAGTTAACTCTTTCATTAAGCAACAAACGACAAAGAAACAGAAATCATTAGTAACTTAATCAATTTTTATAACACAGTGAATCTTCACTTATATGATGCAATTGTTCACTTTTATCACATTTTCTCTTCTATTACCATAAAAACTTTCTGTCCATAAAAGTATAACCTCGTAATAAGTAACTAAATCACTAGCAAATAATCAATTTTCATTAATTTACGTAATGCACTTGTTTCTAATTATTTTCTCTCCCATTAACGTTATTACCTTTTCTTTACATAAAAAAATCTACTAACAAGCTTAAAATTACAAAATTATTAGTAATTTACTCATTTTTATAACATAGCACTACTTTATTTATATAATGCAATGGTTTCATAAGCTTATTTCTATTTAATTACTTAAATTTCTATTATTGATATTTTTTATCAAATAATAATTTTGTAATAAATAAATAAATATCAAAAAATCACTCACTTTTTATCTTTATTTAAATTTTTAGTGATTAATTTCTATAAAATAATAAATTAATTACAAAATTAACTAAAAATTTACATTTTATCCCAATTATTTCATTTTTAGCAAAATTATTACAAGAGTAAAAAACAAGATATTATTATTAAGTTTAATTTATCAAAGACCTATTGTTTATATGTATTTGCATTATACAAATTAATTCCATTTTCTGAAATAATTGTATTAATTTACACGTTTCAACGTTAAAACTCTCATTCGAAGTTTTCGCAAAACAAATACAATGCTTTTGTATTTTCGTGAACAGTTAATTACGTGAAAACCATTAGCATCATAATTATACCAGTATTCTCATTACGTTCCACGCAGTTAAATACAAACTCTTTGTTAATCCTAGCTCTTTTTTTTTTTGTTAATTTAACAATTATATTATTTCTAACTTTATTGTGAAATGTAAATATCACAATTATAATCACATAGTTTTTCCTAGTTTAGATGTATTTTGTTAATTTAATTAATTAATTTTATTAATTAGTGACAGCATTTGTTTTATATTCAAAATAAATGAAAGTTTGTTATTTAATAATTTATGTAGAATTATGAAAAAGTAATGTAATTACGTTAATAGTTCAATTTTATTAATTATCAAATTAGTTTAATTAAAAAATTGATAACTGATTTTTTTTAGAGTTAAATTTGTTAGGTAAATTCATTAATTAGGAATTTATTATTTTGTTATATAAAAATTACAAAAAATATAAATATTATAAAATGTTGTTTTTAATTTAATTAAAAATCTTATGAGATAAGGTACAATTTGTATTAATTATAATAACAATAGTAAAAATGAATGAAATGACAGGTATTAAATTTAATTGGATGTTGTTTGTAACAGTTATCTCTGAAATCCGAGAGGAACGATTAGTTTGTTGCATTGTAAAAGGGTACGGAAAGAAATAGCGTGTTTTGACACAAAGTTCAAGGACACACACATATGACCGCACTTTTCCGTTCGGATTCGAGCCGAACATGCATAGAAAAACCATTCTTCAAAAACGAACAAAACAAACTGAAATTTTCCTGTTGATAAAAATAGATTTAAATTATACATCGTAAAAGTTTTCCCATGTTTGGAAACCGAGGCTATGTGGTAATAGGTGCGTGTGTTAATGATAACAGGTTCTTATCAACAGCCTCCGAATGCGACACGGAATTGTTCTGTTCCTCGTTCTTCGGTATGTCTGATCCGTTGGAAAAAAGAAAGTTCTTATGTTACTTTCACCTCTCCGCTCCATAGAAAGGATCGTAGATACGAAATTTAATTACAAAAAAGCTAATTTATAATTGCCCAGACGTAATTAGCGGAATCGCATTTCGAGGAAGATAACATTTGAATGGAGGAGATTCCAGATTGAATCGAGCAATTAACCGCAAATATCGATTTCCTCTTTGATGGAAATCTGCATAGATAGGATTTGAATTAAAAAGGAAAAATAGTATACGTTTTTTGAATGAAGGAAACGGTATTATACAAAGTAATTATAGAATATGCGTTTGTTAACTATTATACAGTGATGCCTCTACTTACATCAAATCGTATTTACTTTACTTATTTAGTCCTTGATGAGTCTAATAATGACAAGAACATATTTATTACAATTGATTTCATAATCAATATTTCTCTAGAAAATTAATATAATTTTAAATAATTCATATAACAGATTAATTCATATTTATTACAAAAGTTTGTCACTCCAATGAGACTTATATAATTTAAGTTGGTGTACATTACTTGTTCAATTTTGACAGTTGTTCTAACTAATATGTATTCAATTTCAAACATTGACAACTGTTATAGTTGGTACACCTGATATGATTTATGTAATATATAAGTTATAGTTTGGATGTAAGTTAATGTAACAAATATACAATATCATTGACAATGAAAAGGCTAGAAACAAGGTTACATGATATTAGAATTATTAGTATTAAATTATAATTTATGGAATGCTATAAAATTGGATGAAGTAATGATCAATTAACTGATGAATCCTTAAAAATGCATAATATATATCCACGAAGTGCCAATGCAACAATCCTGCTATAATATTATATAGGTTCCATGGTGTAATGGTTAGCACTCTGGACTTTGAATCCAGCGATCCGAGTTCAAATCTCGGTGGAACCTAAGAATCTCTTTTTTTTTTAAATCCTCAACAAAGTTATATAACTAAAAACGTATATTTTGTATTGTAATTATTAGTATTTACTTCTGTTAATAGAACATGTATTTTATTTAATAACAAATATATAAAGTTTTATAGTTTTAATTAATTTATTTTTTAAATTATTAATAAACTTATATATATATAATAAATATACTTAATTGTATAATTGAATTATTGTTATTAAATTTGTGATATTTGGAAGGTTTGGAGTGGAAAGATAATGGGAGTTTCAGGTCTTCTAGGCTACAGAAACGCTCGGTATGGTTATTGATCTTGAGGTGATGGAAAAAAAAAGAAGCGGATTTCGCGTAGTCCGCCACGTGCTAATCGCTTTAAGAGGAAACGGCCTTAATGAATCACACGTAGAGGCATATCTCTTCGAAACGGAATTCCAGATGTATTTGCATTTCCAATTTGAAATGTGTTTACGAGCAGAGCGACTCTGCGGAGCGTAATAGGTGAAGGCCTCTCTCCGCTCGGACGTCGTTACTCCTTCTCCTCCACCACCACCACCAGCTCTTAATCATAATTTTCGGTATTTGGAATAGAATTCGGGTCCTTGACAATTCCAAGCGCCTCATGATGTTTTTCTCCTCCTCGTCGTCTTATAGATGGAGATGATGAAGCCTCGGAATGCATACATATTCGCATCATTTCATTTGCAGCAGCGATAACTAACAATTGAATATACTAATTAGTTATCGCTGCTGCACAAAAAATGGTGCGACCGAAGGGCGGCAACTCGAAGGGCGAGCGGAAAAATATGTTTCGCAATCGTGGAAATTCCTCATCCTTCTCCTCCACCACCAAAGCTTCGGAGACGGGTGTGTGGAGCTCGTATACTTTGAAGAGGGGACAGCAGAACAGGTATGGACACGGACGATAATTTTGTTGATTGCCTCAGCTTAGGAGGAGAGTCTGGTAGTAGTAAAAAGCACTGGGGCTCATAAACGAACAGCAGGCTTGGCCTGAGCGATAACAGGAAATTGTGTTACACTCTCCGTGCGACGTTGCCGATGTCGCTTTGCGACCTACATTCGGGACCTTTTCGTTGCTACCATACAACGTAACTCAACTCCTAACAAATAATTTATAAATAATCCAAACAAACCCTAATTCTTATCCGATACAAACTTGTCCACCATACACAAAGCTTCAAATAATCCTTCCTAATCCATCTTACCAATAAATAATCGTTATTAATTAATATATTAATATCAAATCATTAAATCCTGCAAGATGATTGATGGGTGTATTTCGGATTTGTTTGCTAGGAGGGTGGATGGTTTAATCATAAGGGCTATAGCTATTTATATTCAGTATAATTTGTCAAGTCCGTATTGATTTTCGGTCTGCACTGCTGCAAAGCCTACAATAATTATTGGGACAATTGCGGTTCCAATTAAATATTTGCCACCTAATAACCCCCCTCATCCCCATCAGCATCAGAGCCGACTAACCACCAGACTGCTAAATCTGGATGCGGTCTGGTGTATCTAACTGCCCCCGTGGTGCCTTCATGTACAGAGCTTTACCATCCATCCGTTCATCTATCCTTCACAGCAGGCGCCCGTCCGCCTGGCGATGCTAAATTCCCGCTAAATATATTTTGACAAGCACGTGTGTGCATCGAGCACATGTGTACATGTATATTTTGTGCACTTACCGCTCTGCTCTGGCCTGGATATGTTGACAATAGTTGTTTGGTCGATTTAAATCTTATATCACAACCAGACTTATTATCTCGCGACCATGAAACATTGATTACGTGCTGACCCCTTTTATCGTCGCGGACAACTTATCGACGTTCTCTACATTGGATAAAGCGACATCTGCATTCCTATATTTCGTACTATTTCAAATTTAAATTTGACACTTCTTATGTATATGTCAATATTTTTTAATAAAATTTATACTGTCATCTTTTGAAGTTTAATTAATATGAATATAATAATGCGCTAATTAAGAAAATTTAATTGGCCTTTTAACGTTTCCTGATTTTCATATTTAATTTTTGTTATAATATAAAAATAAGGAACTAAAATTATAAAAATTGACCTATCAATATTTTTTATATATAAAATTATATTTTTATTTGCAAAGTAAATTATTTACAATTGTCTACAAATTCCCAAATATGTTGCTATTAGATTTAAAGTATAAGATAGTTGTATGTGAATGTACGTCAATAGTTTGTGGTGTCCCCGATAGTTGTAGAAGTAAATCAATATAATCAAATCCTTGTAATTTATGATTATTAGATTACATTTGCTATACTTCTCACATCTGATTTTACAATATATTTTACTATTACATCAAATTTATTACTGACAATATTTACCTGCTACATTTAATCAATATAAGTAGTTAAGTATTCAATATGAATGAATATCGTTTACTAATATTATGTGGGGCCCTCAACTAACACTGTTTAGGGAGTTCGGTTAACACTGCCACCAAACCTTTGACTACGAAGGGAACTCCTGACTTGCAGCCCATAAATATCAGGCCTAAATCCATCCCTGCTTGAACTATAATTTGATGTTAATTTAATACCAATACATTTGTTTACTAATGACTCTTATTAATTAATTAACTATTACCTTCTATTCATATTTTACCAACGTCGCTTATCAAGCAACTTTAGGAGAAAAAAAAAATGAATGAATTACAATGAAACTTCAATTACAAAATACATAATTAAAACATGAAATGCAAAAATGAAAATTATATAATCACATTTACTACTATTTTATTGATTCGATCTTATTTCCATGTAAACATTTCTAATATCAATTTTCTTGGACTTTATTATTTATTGACTATGATGAGGAATTATCCAATAACTTTATCACAGATAAAATTGTGTCATGAAACGTATCATATTTGTATATTATGGAAAGCAGCGCCAAAGTATTCGAACTGTATAGTTCATATTAGTTGAAGATAGATGACGCCACTAAACAAATCGATCGTGGAATTTGTTTTTTTATTCAAAATTATGCAATTAATGTTTAAAATTACAGTGGAACCTCGCATAACGAGCATTTCGCTTAACGAGCAAAGTAAATTTTAAGAAAAATGACTCTAAAATGGAACGCATTATCGTATATTACAGAGGTGGCCAAACTGTGACTTGCGAGCCGCATGCGGCTCTTTAAGAGTTGACAAAACACAAATATTATATATATTTTATATTATGATTCAGATTAAAAAAAAATATTATACCAAAAAGTTTAGGTGCAGCTCTTGCTGCAAAAACTCTGACCACCCCTGGTATATTACATTAGTTTATATGGGGAAAGTTTGTTTTACTATACGAGTAAAAATCCGGAAATTTTGGAACGGGTTATGCTCATTAAGCGAGGTTCCATTGTTCTTATAAAAGTACCAATTCTATTGTATATTGTTGATAGTTTTTTGTACAATAAATTACGTGCATTGATAGAAGACCAGAATTCATTTATCATTTAAGCCTATATTAATAAGACTTAAATCTTTATACTGAAACTAAACAATGTGCAAAAACTGTTTGGTCTTTGAGTAAAAATTTGTTATAAAAAGAATACTATAAAAATAGTTTAGTGTTATTTTCTTAATTATATAAAACCAAATAACAATAAATATAATCTCTGTGGCTGTTTATAAGAAATTTATATTGGATGGTAATAAATATCGACAAAATGAAAGCAGCTCTATAAAAGTGTATACTTTCCTCTAATAAAACTTAATTAATTATAGCATTGGAATGGATTTACCGACGAGAAGTTATTGCAAGCGGTAAAAACAACACAATGGGGTTTACCATAGAAACCCACGTTTATGAGTAAATAAATTATGACAATTCATAATCACCTACCATAAATTATCCCAACAATGTCAAATTTTTTAAATCAAAATATATACAAAAAAAAAACTAAAATTTTAATTCTTTATTTGTATGCAATTTACTATATAATTATTATAATATTATAAAATGACATTTAACATTGTTATCAATCTGGTTTTCAATGTATCTTTTCAAATTGTTAATTTTTAATTGTATAAATGTTTTTTTTTTAATTTATTAGATAATTTGCAACATAGATGGTTGAAAAGCTTGGTAATCAAGCACACAAAATATCAATTAACATGTCATCGATCAATACAGAAATAAACCATTACCGACTGCTCCATTCGGTTAAGTATTTAGCACTAATGATCGACGGGAGGATGTTAAGTGATCGCAATAAAAACAGCTACTAAGATAGACGGTATTTGATCAGCAAACACATTAAAAGTAAACGCGGGGTTTCTACGTTAATTACGAAACGAGGTTTTATGCGAAAGATAAAAGTTATATATTTCACTTTTCCACAATTCGTATACAGTTGATACTTGTGTATTTTATAGATAAAGCTTTTAAATTCACTGCATTGTCTCAGCATAGATGCAAATCCTATAATAATTATTATTGGAGATTAGTTACATCATTATATCAAGATTACTATTAATCTTGGTTTATGTACTAATACCAAAATAAAGCCTCACATAGTACGGGTTTCTGCCAATATTTCGAACTGTTTGAAATCGGATTAATCGAGGAAATAAATACAAACTTGATTGTATAACGAAAAAAAAAAGATTATTTATATAAAAGTTTATGATCAAGTAAAATTGAGTTTGTTTTAAAACTTTAAAACCGGACTCTAATGAATCCGGACTGAATTAAGCCGCACTATGCGAGGTATTGCTCTATATAATAAAGAGATATAACTTAAGGACAGAGATTAGTGCAAACAGATTTAGATTATCCTTATTTAAAGGGTTAGAATAGAAAATCAGATGTGATTCATGATTGCGAAAATATGCAAATTTTTCAATCCGTATTACGTCATCTTTTGGTATGGATGTACTAGGATTTGGTTTATCATCACAAAAGGATGTTGATTGGGGTGGTTTCTAAATTAATGATGTTGATTCTTTGCGAAATCTCTCTTCTCATTCACTTGGAAACATTTCTACCATTTTTTTTAAATTTTGATTGTTTATTTCTTTTTCCTAAAACTTATTTCATACAGTATATTTTTTACAATATTTTTAATATCATTTATAAAATATTTGCAAAATGTCTCTTATTTTTATTTTTTTTTAGTTTGAGAAAGTTTCGGTTACAATTTTGCAAGAAAATAAATTTATAAATTTGATTGATTGATTTACTTTAAAATATAATATTTGTAAAAAAACCGCACTATTCGAGATTTTTAGGTATACTAACTGCTTTCTTATCATGGATTTTTATATGGATGATTATGTAATAATTATTTTTTTTATGATTGATACTAATAAAATTAGTTATATTTTTTTACACAATTAAGCCTCATTAAACGTTTAACTTAAATTGTTTATGTAACAGTTTCAATACAGCAGTTACGTGAATTCCAACTAGTTAAATTATCGGTTCGAGTATTTCACTGTTGTACAAATTTGTTCCCAATCAATGACTGAAGCTTATCGATGAATCAGTAGTAAATCGGTGGTAGTAAATTCAATGGATCATACACATAGCATCAACTATATTACTGCTAGATTGGTTGAATGGGGAGAAAAGTAGGTCGACAAACTTTGCGGGCGTTTGTCTTTCGCATTAAGTTTTATAATGAACTCCCACGTAATTAATTACGTAAGACTCGTAGAATAAACATCCGGAGCTTCTTTTTTAATTAAAAATATTTCAATATGAAAGGATATATAAACAATGCGGATTCGCTCGGCGCGTTTTCTTCTGTATAAAGGGAATTATTGTGCTTAAATCCTTTATGCAGTTTCTTTTTATTTTATTGCTACTTTTTATGTATTCTCTTTTTTAAAGTTTCTCTGAAGGTAAGAAAATTTATATTTACATTTATATATAAACTATATTATTTTTATGAATGTTATGAATTTTTTTACCTCTGTTTATAAACAGAAGACGTGAAAACAGAAAAAGATAAGTTTAAAAGTTGTTTACTTATCTATAATACACTGTGTTATAATGTTTACTATATACATTTCAAAAATTTGGCGGCACAGTGGTTGAGAATTACTGGTCTAGTGTATTAGAGCGAAAACGTTTTGGTTGTATTTATATGTAATCTATTTGTAAATTTAGCATATTTACAAGAAAATTTAGTAATTTTAATTAAATATTAATATTTAATAAAAAAAATCTGATTTTTTTTTGTGAAAGTATCATTTTTTTCCAAATGCAATTTGGTAAATTGAATATTAAACTTCTGAAACCAATTTTCTCAAAGTTTTATTTTAAAAGTTGAAAATCTTTTCTTATGTAATATGTTTTTACAGTTGTCGACTTCTTCTTTGTTTTTATTTAAGTTGTATGAAAGTTGATTTAACTAAATGCAAGTTTGTTGACTTTTATACGTTATTTCTTGAATACTTAAACTAGTTTTTACAAAATCACTTTAGGAATCTTAATATTGTTTTTTGTGTGTGTAAAAGTATGATATTTTTCTAAGTACATTTTTTAAATTGAATATTAAACTTTTGAAACCAATTTTCTGAAAGTTTTATAAATCATTTATTATATAATAACATTGATTATTATATTTCCAAATGTATTGGAAAATAATTTAATTACAAATAAATTCTGATAGGAAATAACAAAAAAGTTTTTTTAAAGCCAACTTTTGGTAATTATTTGTTAATTAAATCTAATTATTACATGCTTTTTTCTGAACAATTTGTGTAAGTTTTGAATGATATCTTTTCTGGAATTGATGTTGTATATTTATTAGTATAAACATTGTAACATTTACAAATACATTTCTTTAAATTAAATATGAAACTTTTGAAACCAATTTTATAGTTTTATTGTATAAGCAGAAAATAATAATAAAACAAACATTAATGTTATATTATTTATAGGTCTATATTGAAATCCCGACAATCAAATTCCCGACATTATCTTTTATTATTTAATATAGAGTTATTCATAATAAATCCTAACAATTAATAAACTAATTGTATTATAGAATATTTCTTATTGTTAATGAATAAGTCTATATCAAATAATAAAAGATACTGTCGGGATTATGATTGTCGGGATTCGATTGCTACCGATTATTTATAAATATGTCATTTTCTTTTTAATAAAAAACATTAATGTTATATTATTTATAGGTATATATTGAAATCCCGACAATCAAATTCCCAACGTTCCTAATCCCGACATTATCTTTTCTTATTTAATATAGAGTTATTCATAATAAATCCTAACAATTAATAAACTAATTGTATTATAGAATATTTCTTATTGTTAATGAATAAGTCTATATCAAATAATAAAAGATACTGTCGGGATTATGATTGTCGGGATTTAGAATGTCGGGATTTTGTTTGTCGGGATTTCGATCAAATCTTCTAAAAGTTTTATTTTAAATTCTGTTAATAATATTTTTAATGAGATTTAGTAATTAAGTTTTATGTGGGATACGTTTATGAAACAGTTTTTTTGCTGAAAGTATACGTACATTTTAATTATTATCCCTTTGAGTCGGACACATGAGCTATGGGTCGTGAAATCAAAGACTTCTCTTGAAACGGCCTTTAATCATTTCCAAATTAAGCCGACAAGAGAGTCTTTCAAGAAAAAGGGATCACGATGAAAAGCATGCAGAAAAAAAAAATCTGCATTTGTTGTCAACGCATCAACGGCTTCTGGATCAATACATTCTCCGTCCATCGAGTAACAATGTATCAGCAATAAACAGCAAGACTTCTTTTGGGGTAGTTTTATATTCCGAACACCTTTTTTACGTCCGTCGTCTCCGAATCCAATTTAGCCATTTATCGGTGGATGTTTTCGTAGCAAGGGAGGAACGAAATAAAAAAAAGGAGATGTTTTCGTTTCTATTCTGTTGCTCTCACGTCTCTTCATCCTACATGCCTAGGATTTGGATTAGTTTTGCATAATAAAGTAATCGGATAACCCACTTGTCGGATGCTCAACTTTTCGTGATTGAATCCATCCACGTCCTTCGCACAGAGCATTTTGCGAGCGCAAACGCGTGGGCGTCGCGACGCTCGTGTCTTTCGCACCGTCGCTTCAGAAGCGTCGAGCCGCTTCAACGAAACGCATCTGTACCACAAATAAAACATAGACAAAGACAGTATCAAAGTATATGTAAAAAAACTGGAGCCCTAATATGTAAATCAGTGTGAATTGCAAATGAGGAGCGACCGTTTTTGAATCCAATAGACACACACACTGTGTAAGTTTCTTTCGCATTATTCTACATGCACCTTTTGTAAATTCCACCTCAAAACCCTTTCATCCATCATTTAATCATGGTTTGGATGTATTTTTTTTTCTACGTCTGGTTCCATAGAATTTTCTGAAATGGGTCATGAATAAAGTACCGGCATGCGGGTTCTTTCAAATGTTAATAACTTCGCGAAATTGTGGCGAAAAATCTATGGAATTCTAAGTCGATGCAAATGAGTTTTGAATGGGTTTTCGCGAACTGTGTTTATTTTAAGTGAAATGTTGTTTTTATTTAGTATTTGAATTTTATTGGGATCATTTAGTTTCGTTTAATACTTTTATAAATGATTTAATACAATTCAGAACTTAAAAATCCTCATTTCCATGAAAATATAATAATATTGGATAGAAACCAAGATGACTTTTTGATTGGAAAAACGATAAATTTCTTGAATAGTAAAGCCAAATTAATACTTTTATTACAATAGAAAATTTCAAAATCTTCATTTCCGTTAAAATATAATAATACTGGATACAAACCAAGATTAGTTTCTTGGAAAAACGAACGAACTTCAAAATCTTCATTTACGTGAAAAATAATAATACAAACCAAGATGAGTTTTTGATTGGAAAAACGAAGTTTATTGAATAGTAAAGCCAATTTAATACTTTTTTTTTACAATTCCAAACTTAATTTTTTTTATTTCTGTGAAAATATAATAATACTGGATACAAACAGATGAGTTTCTGATTGGAAAAAGGAAAGAACTTCAAAATCTTCATTTACGTGAAAAATAATAAAACTTTTGTTAAGAGTAAAAAAAAATAAAAATTTCACATAATTTAAAAATAATAATATTACAGACCGATATGAATAATTGTTTGATAGAAGGAAATTTCTTTTAGTTTCGTTTAATTCTTTAATAAAGTTGAAAATCTTCATTTCCTTAATCAATTAAAGTTTCTCAAGTTTCTGAAAACTTTCACTGTAAAACCATAAAACTACATACTTAAACTGAGAGTTGTAAATACGTATTTTATCATCTAGAATTGAATTTGAAACCGAATTATATTCACTTCATCCTGATTAGTTTCTTGCAAATGAATCAGCTTTATCAGTGAAAGAGATTTTGCTGAAATATATCAAAGTTGGACAAATTAATAAAGTATTGAAAGTAATTGATATTTATTTTTTGAATGAATAAATATAAAAAACAATATTAATTTTATAAATATGATCTTAAATTATTTTTGTTTGTGAGATTACGATTATCAACAGGAATTTTACAAAATCTGTTTATAAGTTTTGAATTATCTTTCTTTAAGACTGTAGAACTTATTATTTTGATATTATCGTCCATATACATCTTTAAAAGTTTAGAATGTAATAAATACATTAAATTGTCTTCGGTTGGGAAGGAAGTTTCTGTAATGGAAAGGATAGGTGAAGGCAATTGCATTAGTGCTCTCCATTAGATGCGATACGGAAAAGGCGCATGCAAGACGCAGGTAATTCAGCTTATCAGGATGTTGCATATCCAGTAGGTGGAGATTAATTGGATCGGAAATAGCCCACGCGGATTATGTTCCACCAAGGGATGACCATTAAATATACACCTAGGGCTTTGATTTATCGAAACTTTAAGCGTCCGTTCCGGGCTTTGTAATTACCGGTCACAGTCTGATAAATTACGACGGTTCTCCGCAGTTTTTACTTGATTACGTACTCTCCATTATCAAACTTGACTCTCTACAGAGAAAAAAAATATAAAAAGGGAGTAAAATTATACTCAACCCAACAATGCCTTCGAAATTGATTACATTTTGCTTTCAATTTATTAAAATTTACCCTCTTTTTTCAGTATATTTCAGTAAATTTAAAATGATTCAATTATTTAGCATAATTAAGATACTTTTGAAATTGATTAATATTTGCTTTCAATTTTTTAAAATTTACAATTTTTTTTCTACATATTTTGTAAAAACTCTCATCTACTGATATTTTATTATAAAGATTCAATTAATTAGGATAAAAAGTAATGCTTCATCCAACATCAATTGATACCATTTCGTTTTTAAAGTATAAAATTTTTCATAAATATAAAATCGAAAGTATTTATTGGTCAGAAAACATAACAAAACATAAACTTCAATATAAATTGTTATAAAACCCCAAAACTCTTTCTGTTCAATTTTTTTTAAATTACCAAATTAAATTTTTAGAAAAATTAATTAAATAAATAATTTAGAATGAAAAATAATGTTTTTATATAATCCAATATAAATAATAATGTTTTCACTATTGATTACATTTAATGCATGCATGTATGTTTTTAAAATTAATGCATGTATTCAATTTCTGTTTTACTCCGCTATTTCAATTACGAAATAATGTAGTATGGAACTTACATAACTTTATTAAATGCATGAGATTAATCAAACTGGAGTATTATTTGCTAGAGAAACACTAAAACCCTACATTAGGAGAGAATACAGTGATGTGCATTTAATGCACTGATTTACATACAAAATGAGAAACGGTGAATAATAAATGTAACGTATTTTATTTAGATGTAGTAATGAATTATTAAAATCATCATATGTTTTGTGTCTATAATTATTTATGTAATGTTTGCGTGTAAAATATTCTACAATCATTAGTACACCAATACCTCGCATTGTGCTGCTTCAATCAGTCCGGATTAAGTATAGTCCGGGTTAAAAAAAATAAAATTAACTAAATTGTTTTTTTTTATTAAATTATTTATTTCACAAAAATTATGAATAATTTGTACTTAAGTGCAACTTTGTACTTACTTATATTTATTACGTATTTGGCAAGTGTTTATAAGGTGCAAGTATTTCTACAAGTGAATATACTTGATACATTACTTGACAAGTAAGTGTTTTCGAAATTGTATATAATTGTATATATTTTAATTTTCTGTTTAAAAAGTGATATTTTTTTAAAAATATTTCCTAACTAATCCATTAGAATTAGTTTAACTTATGAAATAGTTGCAAGGCGCGTCTTTATAACTAAATATGAATTTGTTTAACCACGAAATGACAGCAAGATGACAGCTGTCACTTTGTTGTACTCATTCGGATGGGTTCATCATTTGACAGCAACAAACGATTCATCGTCGCGAGACGCGTTTTCATATTTCTCAACTAATGTATGAACTTAAATAAGTTAATAAGAAAACGCACTATTGTTCGTGTCCATTCGGATTAGTTTAACTTATGAAATCGTTGCGAGGCGCGTTTTTATAACTAAAGAAGAATTTGTTTAGCAGTAAAAGCTACGAAATGACAGCAAGATGACAGCTGTCACTTTGTTGTACTCATTCGGATTGGTTCATCATTTGACAGCAACAAATGATTCATCGTCGTGAGACGCGTTTTCATAACCATTTGTCCCAGCAAATGACAGCTGTCACTTTGATGTCATATAGCAACACAAAAAATATGTCCTAACGAATTGGGTACATCTATAAATTTAACTTTAAAGAAATCATTGAAAATATAAAATATTAGGTCTTAAGTTAACGCTTCATATAAGTATGGAAATATCCGGATCTAAAATATCAGAATTATCAAATAGGTTTTTTTTTCGGTTCGTTTGACGAAAGACTGAATTGAGTATTATTTCGCCTCATTAAATTTGAAAGATGTTTCTGCTAGAATTCACCAAATCCTAGGACCCCTACTTTTTGTACGTTTCGATGCAAAAGCGGATCATGTTCATAAATAATTCATGAAGAAATTCAACGATTCGAGAATTCTGTGAAAACAGTGAACATTATTTATTTATTCTCTAAAATATGTAGTAAATAAAATTATGCGTAAATAATATAAAATTTTGTGCAATTTCACAAAAATATTAAAATTATATATTAAATAAAAATCAGTTTAAACAATTTACAGTTACAGTTAAGCAACTTTGATGGGTGATTTGTAATTTTGAAATAAATACATTTAAAATAAATGAGTAATTATTTTTGTATATCAGAGAATATAAAAAAGTGATTATTTAATTAGTTTTAAAAAAAATATTACATAATGTACAATAAAATATTTTTATTTTCTTATAACCAAGGCATTGTAAGAAAAGAAATGAAAATAAAAAATTGCGGACCGTAAATAAAGATGAATGAATGAAATATGGAAGAGCTTAAAGAAACAAATAAGAAGTGACTTATGGGAATTTATGAAAATAAGAATTGGAAACACGAAAAGAAAAGAGTATATTTAGGAACTTTATAAGTAATAAAATTAACTTGGAAAACTGTTAATTTTATTAAATTTTAAGAAAAGAAGAAATCAAATCTTGATTTTAATAATTTGTAAAAGAAAATCAATAAATCTATATGATTTCAATTAATCAATGAAATAAAATTTGTTCATCTTAAATAGAATATGAATATAATATTTTATACGAATTTGAACCTAAATTTTAACTCATATTCTACAATGAAAATTATAATTATTCATTGTAGAATATATAACATGTAACATGACCCGAAATGGTAATTTCCACGAAAACAGAGAATCGTGCCCATCCCTGAAACTATGTGCACGTACATCCATGTGGCAACCTGAAAGGACGAGATTTGCAGACGGTATTTGCTTGGGGTTAGCAAACATACCTCATTGAATTAACACGCCATCCGCAACGATTCTGGTGGATGCGCCGGGGTAAATATCAGTGGCCATCCTCATCATTTTACATTACGTAAACATTTTGCGCAACCAAAACCGAACATAATCCATTCTTTCAAATTAACACGCGGTCAAAACAACAAAAATAAAATAAAAATACATGTATAATAAACTCTCATTACGATGAATACACACGTTCGCTCTAAATTTTAATCAACCCGTTGAAATCTCCAAACCCTGTTGGATTAAAATTTATATGAATGGAGCTTCCAATTTGTGTTATTTCATATTAAATTTGTTGCGAAACGAATACTAATATCAATGAGAAAAAAATATGTTTTTTTTTAATCAACATTTTTATAATATTTTGTTGACGGTTTTTATTACTTCAAAGTTAAATAAATTTAATAATATCCTTGTTCTAATAAACGACAAAGAAATATATTGGTTACATTTCTGTTTACCTTTATTTTTTTTAATTTTAATATCACTTCTTCTCTTATATTGCTCGTTTTATAACTTGAAATTTTTTTTTTATATTACGTAATTTCATTTGTTACGTTGCTCATTTTTAACACTTAAGAATCTAATAAACTGCGAAGAAAAGTTTTATCCTTTTTTTTTTAATTAATAATTTTTTAACTTTTATTTAATTAAATCAATTCTTTTGTTACCTAGCTAATTTTTAACACTTGAAAATAAAATAATTTTGATTATGCCTTTGTTCTTATATAAAAGGTGAAGAAATATATCATATATTTTTTTGTAATAAATAAACATTATAACATTTATTTATTTAATAACGTAATTAATTTTCTTGTGGTTTTTGTTTTCAATCAAATAAACTTAATTATGTTCATGAAGAAATGTTTTGATATATTTTTTAAATTAATCAAAAATATAACTCGTTAAAGCAGGTGAAAATATACTTTTTTTCTGGAATTTAATTCCCACTTTTCCATTTATTTAATTGTATCATTACTTTTGTTACGTTTCTCATTTTTTAACACTTAAAATTCTGGAAAGGACATTGCAAGGACTTTTAGGAGAAATGAGGAAATGTCCGGGACATATGACAATTTTCCAGGCGTTAGCACAGAAATGTAGCATTTGCATAATTCATTTAAATTCTTTGAGCACACACAATTTAAACCCAAATCTCCTCTCGAGAAAAAAGGACATTTTATGCAGTTCTTAAGAATGGGAAATTCACCTGAAGATTATACAAATTTAGTCCATTAGACCAGGAAGTAATTGAAGTATACATAGTTTTTATAATTATAATTATTTTATAATATACATTTCTTAGCATTACTTACTTTTTCATTTTGAAAAGTTATTTAACTTTTAAATTGTATATTTAAAATATATTTACAATAGAATCTCGGATGTCGAACATAATTCGTGTTTAAGGACTGTTCGGAAACCGAAACCATTTTCCATATAAGAATTACTGTAATTGGATATAATCCTTTTTAGTTGCTAAAGACGCTACGTTCTATTATAATCAAATTCTCATGGAATTTCGGTTGTCGAACATATTCCTTTTTTAAAAACTGTTCGGAAACCGAAACCATTTGCAATATAAGAATTACTGTAAATGGATTCTAGTCGCTACGTTCTATTATAATTAAATTCTCATGGAATTTCGGTTGTCGAACTTTTTAAAGGCTGTTCCTAAACCCAAATCATTTTCCATTGAGGAATTAATTTAAATGGATATAATCTATTTTAGTTACTAAGGACGTTGTATGAAAATCTAATTGCAATTGAAACTCGGTTGTCGAACATATTTCATTCTCGAAAGCTGTTCGAATACCGAAACCATTTTGTATACAGGAATGAATGTAATACATTTTGATAGCTAAGTTGCTAAGGACGCTACTTTAGTTACTAAGGGCGCTACAAAAATTAAACCCATAAATATATGTTTATATATGTTTTCTATTTTTAGATTTAATTATAAATTACATTGAAATGGAGCCTCTGATACTGATAAACTCGACGCTGTCAACAAACTCGACAACAACCGACAACACCACAACGTTTCTAATAGGATTCGGTATCCTGTTGGTATTCGTCGTGCTCGGTGAGTCGACCAGCATCCTTTCAAAACGGACGTGGATTAAGATTAAGTAAACCAAATTATAGGTATCCTGGCGAGCGCCTTCCTATGCATCACACTCAAGAAGGATCCATATTTATGGGACTCGGAACGTGAGAGGCAGATGCAGGAGAAGCAGGACGAAAATGCACCGAAAGGAGAAAGCAACACCGAGACGGACGACGTCTAACAATGACAAAAATTCATAACAGAGAAACGCAAAAAAATACATAAACATATACAAATATACACACGTATAATTCTTTGTTTTTAATCCACACACATGCACACAATGCTGAAATTAAATTAAATAAATGCGGAAACCGGAAACTCTCAAAACCTTCGTAATTTGAAACTTATAAACTATGAAACTTAAACGATTCTATCCTTAAATAAATCAAGCACATTTTTATCATGTTTCTTGTTCTTTTTTTTTTCGTCTCGTCGATGACTCGTCAACTCCGTTTAGCCCTTATTGATACTGATGTCAACGTCGTTCAGGTCCAGACCGAGGATCTCCTCCATCGTCCCTTCCGGATGGAATCTCTGCAGGGCATCGTCCAATACTCCAGTAAACACTTTGATCTGCTTCAGAACATCCATATCACCCTAACAACAAACATACTTGTCTCAACTCATTTCCAACCAAATTTAAATAAATTAAAAAAAAATATATCAACAAATATTTTATTTCAATATGTCAAAAAACACAGCATAAAATTGTAAAAGTGATTAAAATTATTTTTTTTACTATTTAATTCACTTTTTTTCAATAAATTTATTGTAATTTCAAGGACCAAACTTCTATCATTTATGGGTATATTATGTTAGAAATGCATAAGTGTTTTATTTCATTTCTACTATTTTTTGCTTTTTTATATAATTTTATTTATAATAATAGACGATATTTTTAAAATGTATTCAAATAAATTGCAATTTTGGCTGAAGACGATAATTTGTATGGATTTTAAGTTGTCCAATTACTTGGATCTAAATAGATTGTGAAAATTTTTATTATATTTTGTTAAAATATTTTTTAGAAATTATGAAAACAAAATTAATATTGTATTTAAAGGAATAAAATTTTAAACTTACATTGAACATCATTTGGGCATGATGGACTAGCCTCCTAAGATCCTGTATGATCGCTGATTGAGTCTTGTACATTTTACAGTTGTGCTTATGTATAATGCTCTGCAAATTGTCCGGCGAATCTTTGTGGATGGACTAGAAAATAAATAAAATTTAAAAATTATTTACAGTTAGAAGTATGAGGAAAGCACCATTTTGTTGAGCAGTGTTTGATTCAGATCAGTTTTCTCCAGATCCTCCAGAAGTCCGGTTATAGCAACCTCATCAAAACCAAAGCTTCTCAACTCTTCTTTATTCTTAGTTTCATTTCTTTGTAAAACTGTCACAGGTCTATCCGGCAAAATACTCCTCAGATCTGAAAGAGAGTAGACGAGGTTCTGCTGATCGAAGTGATCGCTGTACAACCACTTCCTAACGTTATCCACGCTCACTATATCTTCAACCGCATCCCCAGAATACGAACTGTTCTTCTTGATCAAATTGGAGGTAGCTGTGATGGCATTCTTCCAATCACTATCATTAGCTTCATTCTGTTTTTTGGCTTCTAATTTCTTGTAATGGCACGATATGTTTTTGGCCGTTTCGAAGAATTCTATCGAAGGTGAACTGTTATCAGAATTGGGTTTCTTTGGTACGCTGTAGCTTCCTGGCTTCATGTAGACGCGCGACTCACCATCGGACTCTTCTTCACGAGGGGATGGCTCTGTGGTCGTTTCCGAGAACTGATTCGTCTCTTCTGTTGCTAAAGGTTGAGTTGCTGTAGGCAACGGCACCTCGATGGGTTCCAAGGGCACCGGTCTAACAACCCGCGTTCGGTTTACAAAGGTTTGATTTGGAATGGGATTGCTTACATTGTTGTCTAGGTTCGAAAAGATCCGGATCATGTGTTCTGCCAGATCTTTAGTGTGACTCTCCCAAACGGCGTAGCAACTCTTGAATTCTGCTGTTAACTCACAATCAATGTTGCCCAAAGTACCGTCTTTGGCCTGCAAGTAACCTTTGAGCATGTGCCAACAGTTGATGAGTCGCACGTAGGCATAAATGAAGTCCTTGGTTGCCCAAGGTATTCCTTGAGAATGGATGTTGGAAACGGTGTGACTGGGTTTCAAGATCTCGTTCTTGGTTCGATTGCAAAGGTTCTGGATGTTCTTGAAGCAAGGCCGATGCTGGTTTCTAATAGCAATCTTCTCAGCTATGATGCAACCCTGCTCTAAGAACTTGGTAAAGTCCTCGGTGTTAGCATCATTGGGCATTGTTCCAAAATCTTCGACATCCTCAGCAGTCCTTAGACTCTCACCAACTTCGCGCGCCTCTCTTCTTTCAGATCCCACAGGATCCGGAATTGGTATACCGGAAGGAGTGGTAGATGGGATCTGATGGGCTATAGCATTGGCATTGAACACCGGGATGTTGTAGGGCATATTGTAGGTGGTGTATTGGTAATGAGCAAGGTTGTAAGGTCTCGGTACAGGTGGAGGGACGTACTGCGCGAGAAGCGGCTGCCGGTAGGGATTGTACAAAGGGCTCGTGCAAATACACTGATGCACGTGGAAATGCATACCTTGACTGGTATCATTTCGGTTCTGTTCAGGCTGGTACATCTTGCCGCAAACAAATACAAAATTAAAACTCCAATGTTGATAGGTGCATCTTAATTTTACTTCAAAGTGATCTGAAAAAAAAACCGTCCTTTACATGTTAATTTCATTTATCAGACCAACAACTTAGTAATTACCTTAAACATTACCGAATGCAGAAAAACGTTTTTTCCTTTGATAAAATAATGCAGCGATCAACGATACAAACTACACACGATTTAAACTGTCAACTGACAAACGCAGCTGTATCAGCATTTGTTTCCAACGATATATCTAATAAAATTAATTAAAATTGTTAATTTTACTTGAAAATTACAGTTATCACAATACATTTGATTATAATAAAGAAGCAAATACATAATTAAAGATAACGTTGATATATCTCTATTGTTTTTACTACAAGAGAAAAGCAAATACAATTTTTATTTTCATAAATTTGTCCATAAAATTAACGAAAATAGAAAACATTATTTTTGTTATTTCTAAAATTATATAACTTTTAAAAAATATTATTAAATGAAAAAATAACATTTTTAAATATGTGAAAAATCTATCGTGTATAAAATTTTAAAACTTATTATTAAAAAAAATCTAACGTCAATCAATAATTTTTAATATTATTTAATGATTTCTTCATTTATTTCCATAAATTTCCAATTTATAAGGACAAATTCAATAAGAAAATGTTACTTATTATTGATTATTCGTAAAAATAATTATAAAATATTTTTTCGTGATGGAAATTTTTTAATAATTTATTAGTGAAATTGATACTCTATTAAAACTTACATTGCGAAAGTGGAGTAATGGAGGAAGCGCAGTTTTTTTTCTTACGTAATACACAGTGATAACTGAATTAAAGATTTAATTGTCAATAATTAGAAACGCTTTCTATCCGCGTTACCAACTTATATTTTAATTACTAAAAAAAATAATCATGGTTTTACTAAAAATCCTTTACCAACTTGGGTAAATTATATGTAAGAAATATGTGCATTGAATAGTTTAAAAAAGATCAATTTTGTTTGTAGTGGAAAGTAACTAATTAGTATTGATTTAAAAAGAAATAAAAATATAAGATTGTTATGCAATTGCGATTTTTTTTCAATGAATGCACAAATAATATTCTTGCATTTGAAAAAGTAAAACGATTAATAATTGTAAAATGCTTTCGTGTATTCTATCGATTTTGTTTCTCCAACATCGCATAGAATTTATTTAAATTCCCGTTATATTTCCTTTTCAAGCAAAGCTTTCATTTGCCTTCACGGAATTCATGTATTCATATTCCCTGTGTAATTAAATTTCTTATATATATCTGCGTTATTTCTGAATGAAAACTGGTAATATAAAATAATAAAACTGGGTGTATTAAATTTTACTCAAAAAAAAATTATAAACAAAAACACAACAAATAGTCTCCCTTGGCAGTTATTCAATCCATCCACACAAGGATAATTACAAAAAGATAGATGAAAATTTCAATTACAAAAATTGATTGATATTTTTTTCTTTTACGTAAAAAGCATACATTGTAAAACACTCTTAAATGCTACCTATAACTGAGAGTTGAGAGGTTTCTTTCTGTTATTTTTTTTTTTTTTTATATTTATATATATATACTCTTCGTCGTGCTAACTTTTAAACTTATTTGATGCTAGAGGTGCTGCCGAGGTTTATTAGCAACGGTTCGATAGTTTCAGAAGTGCCAGAAGGGACATCAAAAGGGTGGCAGATCCGAGGAGGCTGGAGGATGAGTTGCATTTGTCCCCTTCGCAGGCGCATACTTCTTGACGACCTCCGAATCCGGAACGGTGGTAGCAGCGGTTCTTGTAGGTGGAATCGTCCCATCCGCAGGAGCGGATCACACGGTTGTCTGGGGGCACTGGAATAGAAAATATAGTTTAAGTTATTGAGGTTTATTTACAGATTTTGAATCTGTGCCAATTGATGCTTACGACAGAGCGTTGACGTATGTTTGGTCATCTAATTGTCACTCTTACAAAACGTAATAAATGAGAGTTTTTGATAATATTCCAATTCGAAGTAGGTGTTGGATGATAGCCAACAAGTTCTAATTCTTATTATTTATCTATAAAATCATTCTAATTATAATAGTTAGCGCCTATTTGTAGCAATGTTTATCATAAAGTAAAGCAATACTGATTTTAGAGAAGTGCACCTGGATTTATCGCCAAGGACAAATTTTATGCTTATATCAACGATTTTACAATGTATTCATAATGACATATTTTATAAGTTAGATAACGGATTTTATAAAATCTGTTGCGTATTATATATAAAAGCAATAGTTATTTATACTCGAAATTCAGTCAACACAATCAAGGTGCGTCTTATACATCGAACAAATTAAATAATACTAATGTTTCCACTCTCAAATTTGAAGTGCGTTTTGTATTTTTTTTATGCGGATTAATGATAATTAATATCAAATAATAATTATACTTCCTAAATAAACAATTTGAAATCAAAGGACATAATATTATAAAAAATGACTTAAAATGTGAAAGATTATGGAAATGCTTATAGACTGGTGCGTCTTATACAGATGATTCTTATAGATCAATATGACTTATGGACTGATCAGTCTCATAAACTGGTGCGTCTTATATACAAATGATTCTTATAAATCAATACGTCTTACAGACTAATGAGTTTCATAGATTTATGCGTCTTATAGACGATAAGTCTAATAGATTGGTGTATCTCATATACAGATGATTCTTATAGATCAATACATCTTATAGACTAAAGAGTCTCATAGATTTGTGAGTCTTATATACTGATGATTATTATAGATTAATGTGTCTAATGGACTGATGTGTCTGATAGACTGATGCATCTTATATATAGATGATTTGTGTGTCTTATATACAGATGATTATTATATATCAATGCGTCTTATACATCAATTAGTCTTATTGACAGATGCCTTTCATACACCGAAAATTATGTTTATCAACAATAAATTACAACAATTATCACTATTTTCTTGAAAATTGAATCATGACAAATATTGCTGTAGTTTGTGAAAATGAATTAGTACATAAATTATTGCATGCTACATGATTTGTGTTTTAACGATATTTAGGTTACAATTAACACTCAGCGACTAATGAATTGTTGAACAACAACAATCTATTTTTAGCTTCCATAGTAATGTATTCTATTACGATTATTTAGATAAATAATGTGCAATTGAATACGGTTCATGATCAAAATAAAATTTCATTCCATTTAAAGTTTTACATCTCACAATAGTTAAGCAACGTGTCTAAATGATAGTACTTGAATGAAATTGATATCTTATAAATGAGTCAAAAAATAATGGCTTCTTTGAGAAAACTTCTTATATTTCAATGTATGGCCATGAAATTATGTAATTTCATTATACATTTTATTACAAGATTTTTTTTCTCAAAAAATGTACAAAATTTATACAATATATGTTACATTGAACTAGAAACTTTTTTTTAATTGAGTTAAAAATTGAGTTGGAAAATATAGTAAATTTATAATATTACAAATTTATAGTAATTACAAATCAGTCAAAATAAAATTTGACAATTAAACAAGTGTAATATAACATTAACAAAGTAAACACATAATACCTTTGTTACGTAAAAATTCTATATTTAAAACTCAACGCTTGAAGGATCGGCAACAATCAAACAAATAATATGACCTTGGAAAGGTAATAACAATGATTTGTTGGTTTATCGAATTGTATTAACTATACTTTTTGTACATGCAATATGTATAGATTTTCTTTAAAAGAATGAAGATTAAAATTTCTTGTAATTTAAACTAAAAACTGAAGAATTGAATTGTATAAGTAAAGTTTAGAATTTAATTCTATACATTTACTAGATTTGTCAATGTCATTGCTTCTTCTATGAGAAATAAAATAAAACTAGTTTTATTTTTTTTATAAAACTTTGCAAGTAAACTACAGTAAACAATTAATTAATTACCAACATAATTGAATAATTCCAATCTAAATTAATAAAAAATAGTCTGGACTGAATAATTTACTAAAAATTTGCAATTCGTAATATGTTCCATTAATTTTCCATTGTAAATTATTTTGATAGTTTAATTAATAAGTGACAATAGAAAAATAAACCCAATTTGTATTGCGCTAAATTTTGTGTAGTTGAACTAAATTATTTTTTTATAGAAATATTACATCATACACCAAAAAATATTCACACAACAATAATACTCAATTAGTAGTAATAAACGTTTCAATTAAATTTATCTAGATTATTGTTTGCTATTATTTACTATAACTTATATGTTTTTTTTTTAATAATTTGTAAATTTTTACTTTATTTTACTCCAAATATTGTTGAAATTGTTAGAATTTCTATCACCAAAACTATAAGATTTAATTAATTCGTAAAGATCTGAAGGTTTTCCTTGATGTTTCGTAAATGTATAATTTAATGTCAAGCCAAATACCTTGCATGCAAATTCAAAGTAAATTCATTCAAAGACTCGTACGACTTTGGCCTTCAGACCTTTGTATCAATGTTAAATAATTCCATCTAAGAAACTATCGATTTTAGACTACTTTTGTTACATTATTAATTGAGACTACAAATTAAATTTTAATTGCGCAAAGTAAATTATCTGCAGCTAAAATATACATTATTTTTTACGTTTCATAATAAACTTGTTTTATATGCCAAGAGTCCCTTTTATTTTAAATTCTAATTATATGTATGTTCGTGCTTGAAATATGTTAACTAATTTAATTCAATCGTGAAAATGTTATTGTTCCTTTTTTTATAAAAAAAATCTAATAATTTTATTTCCAAACTGAGTTTAGGAGTATTTCCCTAATTTCATGTAATTCGTGTGAATGAAGAAGTAAGTTTGATACTTCTTTGAAAGTCGAGGCACGTACATTTTTTATCCAGATGGATCAAAGGAGTTTCCGTATTGTATCCATGGTAATCAAGAAACGTAGTTGAATTGTTTTAATAGAATGCTTTTGGTATATGTTTTGAAAAATATGATCAAATTTGTTATTAGTTTCCAAATGTAAATAAAATAAACTACTTTCATTTCTTCATTCAGAAACATCAAGTTAAATTAAACAAATATTTTTAATTGATAAATATTGAATTGATAAAATTCAACAAAATTAGTATATTTTACATTGAAATATTTCCTTAAATTCGCATAAATATTAAAGTAGTATAAGAATAAATCTGAATTTTTGTGAGAAATGAAGATTCAAATTAATTCAATTAAGAGAAATGTTTTTAAACAGAAAAAAATGATTTTTACAAGAAATTGTAACTTTTTCTCTTTCATATATTACATTTAGACACTTATTAGATGTGTATAAACATTAACGATTTATTAATTGTAAATTAACAAACGTCACCCATCCAATTATAATCCGGTATAAACAATGCTTAACTTCAGTAAGTTATAAAACATAAATTTTGTAAAATATATACTTTTATTTCTAGCTGTTGTTTTCTTTTCGTGCTAAACAGATTATTGTTAATCGACAGAACACTCCTTTCGTATACGATGGATGAGTTGTTTCGCACCATCTGCGTCACCGAATTAACAAACAATTCAAAATAATTTAATGGTTAACGTCCTGGATACACGATTACGCAATGTGTCGCTGTAATAAAGAATTATATAATATGTATTATATTTTCAACAGCAGGAAATAGTAAACAAATTGTAATTATATGTCTACGTTAAATTTACTTTTTTTTTAAACTATAAAAGTTTACGAATTAACAAGAAATAATTTGATATTTCTTTAAAATTTAAAAAGAAAAAAAAATTAAAGTATTATATTGAAATTATTTTCAAAAGTAATTATAATAACAAAAAAATAACTAATGTTAATTAATTTGTTCTAATTAATGATTAGTATACTTATGCGAAACTTGACGTAAGTAGTATTAATAATGTGTTTTGTGAAATTAATTTACTATTAAAATTAACAGAAAGTTAAGATTACTTAATCAAGAAAATTCTTCAATGCTAAATGTAAATATTTCGTGCAAGAAAAAGCAAATAGATTTGAAGGTTTATTTCTTAAAAGTGTTTGCGTTTGGAGTTAAAAATAAAATGGAATGCTATTCAGTTTGTAAAGTGTGCACGTTCGTTGCAAAATGTACTAAAATTTTCTCCAACTTTTCCATTGATTACTAAAAACTGTTGTTAACGTTATTCATTGATGCGCCAAGGCCGATGGAGACGCGTTTGTTTTGGCGGGAAATAATTATTTAAACAAAAAGTTTAACAATGGGAACAAAAGAGTGTGTGTGTGTTCATTCATTCATTCAGCGCATTCAATTATCATTATTTGGGGCAGTGTAACCGGCGGAATTAAATCCCATTAAAGGCAACGCGGATGTGTTTGATCACGGAAGCGCTCTACTTAGCGGACCTTCCTAATCCTAAAAATGCTTACATCCGTTCACTTCGAAGTCTATGATCTGCTTGATCTTCCTGCACAGGATGTAGGGTTTGCCCTCTTTCGTCTCCTTCGGACAAGACTTCACCATCTCATCGGGAAGCGTGTCCTGAGAGCATCTGGTGTCGTTGTGACTGTTGCATTCGTAGCAATCCAATGCAAAACCTAAAAATAAACGGAATCTATAAATACTGAAGTTACGCCTTGGTCCGAACTGTTTCTACAGCTCTAAACGCTTGAATATGAAACTGATTTAACCCAAAATTTTTGAAGATCTATATTAGTTTTTGGTAAAGGAAATGATAAATAAAATTGTTGTTGAACTTACCAGTCTTTAGGCACACCACGGCCAAGAAGAGGATTCCGAACGCGTACATTTTCTGCACCATTTTCGTAATACTTTTTTGTATTTCGCACTTTAAGCTACTCTTGTTGTTGTTGTTCCTCTTGTTCTTGTTGTTGAACTTCACTGTGCGGCAAACCTGAGTTTGCGATGGTAGAGAGGGACTGGATTCGTTTTGAAAACCCTGCGCAGCGGACACTCTCTGGTAGTCGGGACCAGTTTCCAAAGTGGGGGGACATTCTGAGAAGGAGAGTCCCCACACTTCGATGATTATAATGATTGCCATTCATCGCGATCATCGTGACGATAGGATGGGATAAAGTGGTCTCCTCTCGTCGTCATTGTATTAATCAAATTCCATCAGAAATCGCAAGCAACTGGGTTAATAACGCATTAGGACAAGTGCTTAGGAATCTCGGGTACTTCCTCCTGCAGCTATCGTCTTTCCCTATCCAGGAAGCGACCAATAACTTCATCATTCCAATCCATGTTCCCCTACGATCTTTATAGTTTGGACTCTCTTATTCACTATCCGATATTCTATTTCAAATGTGCTGTTTAGTTCAAGGTCATTCCGAACGCGATTTTTTTTGGCAACGTACGTTGAAAAATATGTTGTTTTGGGACGAGTTTCCGTTCATTCAATTACCTAATTACATTACCTAATTAAAATTTTGCGAAATAAAAGAATGATGTCGCTTCTTACAAAGAGATATTGTAGTTCATGCATAACACGTTAAAAATGAAAAAAAATGTTCAAAATTTAGTTTTGATTTAAAGTACTACAGTTAATACTGTTTCTAAATTACTATCACTTTCTGTTATGTGTGCAGTTAGTTGTAATTATTTCAACAAAATGTTTGTTACTGACATTTCCTAAATGTTGAAATCTTCTAATTCTGAAAGAAAATACTGATTGCTGATGCTCTTATTCCCTTTAATTTATTTTATTAAAATAATTTCAGAAAGAATTAGTGTTACTTTCATGTATTAAAGTCATTATTGTATATTAATTATTGCACTCCAACTAAATATTATTTCATTGCTATATTATTTGATAATTTTCCAAGGTACACAGTTTTAGGAAAAAAATGATCGTTTTGTACTAAATTTTTAGAAAGGTTTCGATTTTTGTAAGGAAAGTAACTTCGAGCATTTAAGAACACATGGCAGGCAGATTCTTAAAATTTGTAAATATTTTTAGATTTACAGTTTATATTTACTATAGAAGATTCCTTTCATTTTTAAAATATTTAAATAAAAGTAAAATTTCTACTTTCAATAGACATTTGAAATATTTCATTACTTTTAATGTACATAATTGCATAATGGCAATTTCAATAGTCTTTTAGCAAAAACGTAGACATTAGAAATGTGTAGGTAGTTCTAAGATGGACTTATTATTTAATCAATAATAAATAGTGTTATACAATTTATTACTCATATACAGATACACCCCGACTTACAAACTAATTCCGTTCCGAAGGGTTGTTTGTATGTCGAATTTGTTCGAATTTTAAAAATTTCAAAATATACACTTTATCAGTACATCTGCCAAAAATATTGTATTTTATTAAAGAAATTATCAATTTTTATTTGGACAGTTTATTTTTTTATCATTACATATCTCCTTGTAACAAGTTAGAGCTTTTAGAATTTTGTTCGTAAGTCAGGGAGTTCGTAAGTCGGGGGATACTTGTATTTCATTTCATTTTTAATTAGATTTTTATATTATATAATAACAATTTAACGAAGAAAGCCTTTTTTTCACTCTTTATTTAAAGTACCCAATTTTTTAGTAAATATATATTGCTTCAATATGATTTTCATATTTTATAAAGAGATTGGGTTTCAAATAATTAAAAACAAACAAATTCTTAAAGTTAACATTTTTAAAACAAAATTTCTTGTTATTTATTCTACTTGAATTAAATTTTATTTAAGTATAGACAAAAAAAAGTATTTAATATTTGTATTATTTATGTATGCAATTATATGTATATAAATCAAGTAAATAATTATTTAAATTTATGTTATTGACTATGTGATAAATGTTTAGTAAAAACTTATTTCAACCCTTCTTATTTCAGGTACCCCGTTTATTTTTAATAAAGATCTTTTTCTCGGAACTCCAATACAGGTTTTGTTTCATCCAAAGAAGCGATTCGGTTTCGTGCATTTAACAACACATGGCAGACAGACGAGATTCTTAAAAAAAATATATCAAAAACATGTAGAAAATTTGGTTTGATTTACTCTTGTATTTCTTCAAATAAGTTTATTGAGATAATTTAAAAATTCTAAAAAAAATATTAAAAATTTAGTTGCAATTGTATTAAAATTTGAATATTTATTAAAACAATTGCAAATAGAGCTAAATTTAATTAAAAAAAACTTTGTTTCTTTGAATTTTTGTCTTTACAATAAATATTATTGTTAGTGTAAAAAGTATATTACAAAATCAAACAATTTTTATTTATTTGAAAAGTACAACCATAAATTTACTGTTTGACAAATTATCTACACTTTTCAATTAAATTTTCATTCATTTTATAATCATTCTTAATTACTTCAATGGTGGGGATAGCAGTAAATTAAAGTTAACGTCAATTGTCCATTAGTTAATTGAAAAATAACTAAGGTTACGTGAAAATATAGACGAAATTACAGTATTCTTACTGTAAAAAACGTCGTTACTTTCATAATAAATAATTTCATAAATCAATAGTTGTATACATACAGATTTTTTGCAAACAATTGTTTAATTGCGATAAGATTGTACTTTAGATAATGTTGGAATGTCGAGTGGAAATGTGATAAGGTTCATTTTAATAATATAAAAACTTAATGATTTTGTAATATAAAGTCGTTTTATTGTACCTGAATTCAATAGTGCCATTATTATAAACCGGACTAATCGAAGCTTTAAAAAATAAACAAGATAAAAATATTTTTTTAGAATTTATTTTGATTTTGCTTAATTGCAATTTACTTTGTTTTGAAATTTTCAAACCAGATTATGGTGAATCCGGACTGATTGAAGCCTCACTCTACGAGGTATTGCTGTATACATAAATTTAAAAAAGTAGTTGAATCTTCAATACATTCATAAAAGAACGATTCAAATATATTAAATGAACGAACGTTTGTTACATAACGCTATAATTGCACAGTATTTCCTTTTTCCTTCTTCTAACACATTTATCTTACTCAAAAGAAAATAATTTCATATCCAGATAAACACGCGCTGTTAATAAATTTAAGTTTCGGTCGGTCATTGGTAATGTTATATGTGAAATTACATAATTGGCATTCCGTTAATGCACTTCCTCTGTAATCTACTCCTACATATATAACAAAGTCAACGAGAAAAACGAGACTTTGGAGGTGTGTCACATTGTTTCGTCACAATCTCTTTATATATTTGTTTGTTTTCATTATTTCAAATGATTCACAACATTAATTTGCATATCTTTCATTGACATGTGGTTAATTGAAATTTTGCATCAGCTTTTCGTAACAAGAAAAAAATGTCAATTCCAATAATTTATTTTATAACAGTTAGTTTTATTTAAACTTGTTTTTTCTTTCTTTTGAAAAAAATAATCTAAATTATTTTGTAGAAAACTTGGTTTGGTTTAATAGTAAATTAATTAATTTTATTACCATAGTTATTAGGTATTATTTCAATTTATGTAATTTTATTTTTTTATAGTCAAACTTTAGACAAATTTCCATTAATTGTTACAAATATGTGTGTATCATTTTACATAATTACAGTGAAATAAGATTATGAAATGCACAACTGTGTTTTATTGAGCATTCTTGCATTAACTTTATGTAATCCATCTGTTTATACTCGCTTATGACTCAAAGTAAACATTGATTATGAGATCAAAGAATTCATTGTTTTTGCCTAGAAATATCCAAAGCCACTATCAATTAATAAGATATAGCAATAGCTAGAAAAGTGCGGCTTCGGTTAGTCACTATATACCGATATAAAAATTTAAAAATAATTTAAATTTTGAAAAAATTAAGATATTTTTTTGTACATAAACTAATCCGTATTTCCTCGATTAGTCCGGATTCAAACAATTTGAGATTTTCCGCACTAAGCGAGGTATTCATGTTTTTAATAACATAATCTATTGACATATTAATCTTCAAAGTAAATAATGATTACCAACTTATATAAAATTAAATGAATTTAGTAATTAGTTGTGATTGCAATTTGTTTATTTAGATATATCAGTTAATATAAAATACATCATATAAAATATTATTTTTTGTAATAAATTTAGTGAATGTTGATGTAATTTTATTTTTTAAATTATCATATTTTTGTTTGGCAGGTAATGTTTATATAATATTTAGTTTATTTTTGTTTCTAAGGAAGCTTTGATCGATCGGTGTCATCGTATGGTTGAAATAGTGTTGCAAACAATACATATCAAATACTGACTATAATAAAATCGTGGAAAAGAAGTAAAATCGGGTTTGCGTAAGAGTTGTCGAATCTGATGTTTTTTTGGATGTGAATGCGTCAGGATGCGATCATCGCCCGAGGTTACAGGTGTGACAGCTTTTGACACTTTACAAAACGTCCGATTTATGTAACAAGCAATCATTATTTTCAAGGTCTTTCGGTAATGAAACAGTATAATGTTTATGAAATGTAACAGTCCGTTAGTGATACCCCTCATCATCCTGATGATTTCCATGATCAACGGTAAAATTATGATGATCGAGAAAGGACGTTACTAAATTTCCAACGAATTGCAGTGACCGCTTTGAAGTGCTACCAATGCCGCAGCGATTTGGACAAGAATTGCGAGGAAGAGGTGCATCAGAAGTACCTGAAAGAATGTATTGCGAAAGAGGACCAAGAGTCCGGCAAAGAAGAATCAATTACGAAGGCTCCAGCCGCTGCTGCTGGAGAATCGTTGACCGTTTCATCATCTTTTTATTGTAGGAAAGTCTCGCAAATACGTAAATATGTTAAGTTTTCATTTGGTTTTGTTTCTGTAGTTTTCTGTATTTGCTTTATTGTAGTTTACGTGAGGAAGGAACATACCGAAGCGACGATTCGCGAATGCGGGAGGACGGATAAAAGTAGCGACTCGTGTCACAAGATATCAAATAAATTGGTCTACAGGGTGATTTGCGAATGCACGGGGGCGGGTTGCAATCGGTCGAACAGTGTTCCCGGTATTTGCAGGACGCTAGTTTTAAGTTTTATTACATGGAATATCTTTCAGACTGTAAATCAATTGTATGCAAATTGAACAGTGGACCTACAGAGTTTTACGGATCGCATTGTTACATCGTTCTATATACGTTATTAAATCGCTGTAGTCTAAGTATTAGGATTATATACTTGTTCTTTTCATTTGCATACGTGTGTATGCACTTACGTACTACGTATGTGCTCCAGATTCTACTACCTCTTCTCCTACCATCTCATCTCATCTCCTGTCACACGATGCGCGTCTTTCCCCCCATTGACAGACATCAATTGAAGCCATGGGAATTATTAAGTGGATAAAGACCAAAAATAATATTGCTCTGCAAACGTGTACCCAAATGTAGTTTAACCATTGACGCAGACAAAACTAATTCTGCAAAATTTATATCTACAAAACATGCATTAGTATTAAGTTAAATACATTACATTTTTATAAACAATAAAGACATAATTTGAAATTATTCTACATTTATTATTAACAACATTTGCAATTAACCTCTTTCTCAACTATATTTCATATTTAAAATGTTATTATAAAGAATTTTTATTTGGTTTTGGTTGAAATTTTAGAAATAATGTGGTTGTTCATAACCAGTTTATGACTTTAAGAAAGGACGAGGAAATCATATTCTAGGATATGGTTATAAGTTTTTTAATTGAAATATATGATTGGGTTATACTAACTGCTACTACCTTAACTGTAATTCTTTTATAAAACTTTAATAATAACTTTTGAATTGAATTATATTTATAAATATCAAAATCAACTACGAATCAATAATAAATTATGTGATGTAATCAGGATTTGAATGGATAATTGACTATGTAGGAATTTAATTTAAGGCTTAGGATGGGTTTTGGCATCTAAGAAGGATGAGGATATATAAATAAACGTTTTATAGTTTTTGTAATTTTCTATTTTTTTTTTTTTTTCAACTGACTAAAATTTTATATTTTAATTGATTTTATTTGAGAAAACCAATTTTATTAATATGATTTTATTAAATGTACCTACTATCTTTCCCTAAGTAGAAGATGCTCTCATATATAAGACGCACCCAGTTTTTAGACTCTACAAGTTGCGTCTTGTACTTAGGGAAATACTCTAATTACATGCGATAATTATTAAAAACTGAGTGGGTAGCAAAAATAAGCCATAATTTCATTTCATTAAAATTAAGTTTTTAGACAGTTAGCAAACTTTTGTACAAGTAAAAGTGAGAGTTGTAGAACAGTTTTATGGAAATACCAGGAACCTTAGGGTTTTAGGTAGACAATAAGTCTACCCTTAAAATGGAAACTTTCCATCCGCACTTCTAATGTTACTACCACTACCACTAGCCTAAAAATTTGGTATATAAAATCAGCAAACCAGTGAATGTTATAGTACGGTTTTATGCACATACCAAGAAACGTTAGGGTTTATTACTTGTCTACCCCCAAAATGGTACCTTTCTCTCCCCACTTCTGACGTGTTACTACCTCACCCAAATTTTTGTCAGTTCGAAGGAACATCAGTTCGAAGGAGCATCAGCATCTGCAGTGTACAAATACCGTCAAAAACAACAACTGAGAAATGGCATACCTTATGGAAAAGGATTTGTTGAGCGAAGAAGTGAAAATGGAGATAGGCTGGGTATGCACTGAAATTATAGAAGATTTTATTAAATATGGAAATTTCGATATAACGTCGAATTTAAGAATTATGGACAACAAGTGCAAAGAATTGGACAAAGTGATAAGGAAGAGAAACATTTTGAAGGACTGGAGGGCCGCTGACAGTCTGAAACCAAAGAAAGGAATCGATTCTTCGGAATTGAAAAAGTTTTCCAAGTTAAGAATTGAAATTGTTGAGTTCTATGACAATGTCGAGGACGTTACCAAGGAATATGTAAAAAAGTTTGAAAAAACTGATCTAAAAAACAAAAAAACTTTAAATAATAAACAAATTGATGAATTAGAGAAATTCATTAATTTTATCTATTATTTGGTTGCTAAAATGAGAAAATTCGAGGATGCTTTATCGACGTTCTATGTTACTTTTAAGTTTGATTCATAAATTTTTCTTTAGTTAATTTTTATTATCTTTGTATTTTATAAGTTTTTTTATAATTATGTACAATTATTTTTCTTATATAAATATAAACAAATTTATTTTAAATTTAACACCATTTTTTTTATCCTGAAAAGAAAAACAATTTTTTTGTTTTGTTTTCTTTGCACTAATTTTACCAAATTTTACTGTCTTTTTGTCAATTATTTTAATAATACTGATTAATGACTTCTTGTTTCTTCTGGATATAAATTTGCATTAAAATATAGTGAACAAATTGAATAATAATTATTATTTTAAAGTGACAAAAGTTAAATTAAATCAATGTACACAATATAATAATATTATTTAATACTAAATAGTTGCAATTGTAAATATAAACTTACACATTTATTTGAATGGAAATATAACTAGACGAGAGTTCAATGAACTTATTTACCATAATTGAGTAATTCAGAAAATTTAAATAATTATTGCACTCTTTTATTCCTGGTACTTCACTAAATTGTATGTGGGACTTAAGTAGGCAACCAAATTCTCATGAAAAATACTTTTCTAATTTATTTATTTATATATAACTAGTAGATTTTTGTTATTAATAATTATTTTATGTATTATAATACATAACCTTTTGAGTTTTTAATTTTTGGATACTTATTTAACGGTGGCAATCGCAAGCCCGACAACATAAATACCGTCAATCAAATTCCCGACAAACATAAAATAAATTAGTAATAATTTACTGTTATTAATAATAAAAGTATAGCAGAACTACGCTCCGAAATAATTTAAAAATGTTATTGTAAAAATTTTGCATATAGTTTGTTTGTCGGGATTATGGTTATCGAGATTTTGATACAGTCGGAATTCTGGTTATCGAGATTTTCATATAGTTGGTATTTCGAACGTGGGGATTTCAATAGACTGTCTTTCGGTTATCGGGCTTGCGATATAGACCCGTTTATTAAATGTTTGTGTTTGAAAATTCAACAATAATTATATTTAAAAATTTTAACTAATTAATATTCCTAACACTGTATGCACTTTTGTCTATTAAGACAAGTAATAAACCCTAATGTTTCTTGCTAAATGCATAAAACCGTACTATAACATTCACTTTTACAATACTTATTTTTTCCACCCCTTCGATTCTTAGTAATTATTATTATATTAGATTTTATTTATTTTATTCAAAATTATTTAAAAAAAAATTGATTTCTTTAAATTTACAAATGAAAAAAAAATGCAAATGAAATTTCCTGTTGATATAATAATATTCTTGTAGTTATTGATTTTAACTTAAACTAGAAAAAATATTGATTAAAAAAGAATGTAGAAAATGTAAATTTATAAATCTTATTTATTTTATAATAGGCAACGTAATTTACATTTGATCTAGTATTTAGTATACTTCACAAGAGCAAACGACATCTAAAGGGCCAAACTCGTGTCTTCTTTGAATTATTTATTGACATTACTTAATATTAATAAAATTAATTAATTGGTAAACTTTTTGTAGATAACAATACATTCATTGAATTCTCGTCTAGTTAATCATAGTTTCTGCATTTTGGTAAATGAAGTTTGTTATTTTTCAATTTCTTAATTACTCTTTAATGCAAATTTATATCCAGAAGAAACAAGAAGTCATTAATCAGTATTATTATAATAATTGACAGAAAGACAGTAGCCTTTTGGTAAAATTAGGGCCAAGAAAAAAAAACAAAACAATGTTTTTCTTTTCTGGATAAAAAAAAATGGTGTTAAATTTAAAATAAATTTGTTTATATTTCTATAAGAAAAATAATTGTACATAATTATAAAAAAAACTTATAAAATACAAGGATGATAAAAATTAACTAAAGAAAAATTTATGAACCAAACTTAAAAGTAACATAGAACGTCGATAAAGCATCCTCGAACCTTCTCATTTTAGCAACCAAATAATAGATAAAATTAATGAATTTCTCTAATTCATCAATTTGTTTTCTATTTAAAGTTTTTTTGTTTTTTAGATCAGTTTTTTCAAACTTTTTTTACATATTCCTTGGTAACGTCCTCGACATTGTCATAGAACTCAACAATTTCAATTCTTAATTTGGAAAACTTTTTCAATTCCGAAGAATCGATTCCTTTCTTTGGTTTCAGACTGTCAGCGGCCCTCCAGTCCTTCAAAATGTTTCTCTTCCTTATCACTTTGTCCAATTCTTTGCACTTGTTGTCCATAATTCTTAAATTCGACGTTATATCGAAATTTCCATATTTAATAAAATCTTCTATAATTTTCAGTTTTTACTTGTTCTATCTGACTAATTTCAAGCGACAATAATTACTAAGAATCGAAGGGGTGGAAAAAATAAATATTGTAAAAGTGAATGTTATAGTAAGGTTTTATGCATTTACCAAGAAACATTAGGGTTTATTACTTGTCTACCCCCAAAATGGTACCTTTCTCTCCCCACTTCTGAAGTGTTACTACCTCATCCAAATTTTTGTCAGTTCGAAGGAACATCAGTTCGAAGGAACATCAGTTCGAAGGAGTATCAGCATCTGCAATCTTTCTACCGTGTACAAATATCGTCAAAAACAACAGCGAAATGGCATACCTTATGGAAAAGGATTTGTTGAGCGAAGAAGTGAAAATGGAGATAGGCTGGGTATGCACTGAAATTATAGAAGATTATATAAAATATGGGAACTTCGACATTACTTCGAATTTACGAATTATGGACAACAAGTGCAAAGAATTGGACAAAGTGATAAGAAAGAGAAACATTTTGAAGGACTGGAGGGCCGCTGACAGTCTGAAACCAAAGAAAGGTATCGATTCGTCGGAATTGAAAAAGTTTTCAAAATTAAGAATTGAAATTGTTGAGTTCTATGACAATGTCGAGGACGTTACCAAGGAATATGTAAAAAAGTTTGACAAAAGTGATCTAAAAAACAAGAAATCTATAAATAAAAAACAAATTGATGAATTAGAGAAATTCATTAATTTTATCTATTATTTGGTTGCAAAAATGAGAAGGTTCGAGGATGCTTTATCGTCGTTCTATGTTACTTTTAAGTTTGGTGCATAACTTATACTTTAGGTAAGTTTTATTATTTTATAAGTTTTTTTATAATTATGTACAATTATTTTTCTTATATAAATATAAACAATTTTATTTTAAATTTAACACCATTTATTTATCCTAAAAAGAAAAACATTTTTGTTTGTTTTTCTTGGCCCTAATTTTACCAAAAGTCTAGTGTCTTTCTGTCAATTATTATAATAATACTGATTAATGATTTCTTGTTTCTTCTGGATATAAATTTGCATTAAAATATAGTGAAGAAATTGAATAATAACAATCTTCATTTACCAAAATGCAGAAACTATGATTAACTAGACGGGAATTCAATGAATGTATTTACCATAATTTACTGCTTCAGAAAATTTAATTAATTATTTCATTCTAAATTGATGTAAAATAATGTCTGTTTGTTACATATGTAGAATTTGTTGCCTACACAAGAAGATTTATAAAAGTATATAAAAAATATTTGTATGTTGTAGTATTTAAAATATTGTTTAAATGTAGATTATTATATAAATGATGAGTTAATTTTTAATTTATCTACATTTATTATCAAAACAAAAGATAACAGGTGAAAATTATAAATTTTGTTCAATAAGATGAGATTAAATTATTATAGATTATATATACATTACTTATTCAATATGAAAATACAATTGTAATGATTTTAGTTTTAAAAAAGAATTTACGTTGATTTCATTCATAAATGTATCCAAACTTTTACAAGTGTAGGTGCACCGCGGTTTATTGTCTCGTAGAGAGTGAAAGTACTTTTACTCTCCACTTCGAAATCAGTTGGAATATGACCAAAATAATTCTTTATCGGCTCGAAACTAGTCCAATTCTATTTTTGTGTTTTCTTATAAGAGTTGTATAAAGATGTATCCAAAAAGAAATTTCATTCAAACGTTTCAAGATTTAAAATATCTTTGAAGTAAAAATTGTAATTAATTAAAAAAAAACTCGAATTAATAATTAATATAATTTTATAATAATGTTTTGTAAATAAATAAATTTTTTTTTGTTTTATTCATATGAAAATACACTGTAAAAAGTACATGTAAATTAATCTGTCGTAAAAGTTGTATAATTAATTTGAATCTAATTTTCTATATTAAAATAACATAATATGTTTATTATATAACAGCGTTTTTCAACCTCTTGGTCGAGTTTAATAGGTTATAAATGACAGTTGTTACCATGTGTCAAAGCGAAGAACAGTTGAAAAAATGTCATCATTGGGCTGCAGTTCAACTACAAACTGATGTGTTAGATCTCGCGACAAACAGGTTGGGAAACATTGTTATAGAATCATTTAGTTTTTTTTTTAATATTGACAATGTTTTATGAATAAATTATAATGTTTTAACTTAGTTACAACTTTGACACTTTAGATGTCGTAAGCTCTACAAAACCGGTGGCAATCGCAAGCCCGACAACCGAAATACCGTCAATCAAATTCCCGACGTTCGAAATCCAGACTGTATCTGAAATAATTTAAAAATGTTCAATATAGTCAGGATTTTGATACAGTCGAGATTATGTTTGTCGGGATTATGGTTGTCGAGATTTCGATACAGTCGGTATTTCGAACGTTCTTTCGGTTGTCGGGCTTGCAATATAGACCTCCACAAAACAATACGTAATATCAGATCACATGCAAATTATGTTGCCTATACCAAATTTTCTTAAACGCATTTTTTGGAATCTAGTCTCACTCAAATTAGTGACTGTATTTTACATGTAAACAACATTTCACTGACAACACTACTATTACACAAGTCAAACTTTTATCTTTAGAATTATTTGCATTTAAATTAAAATTTTCATTTATTCTTTAATTTTTTTGATTATCTATTATTTTATATTTTTTATTATTGTTGCAATAAATGTTATTATTAATAATCTTTTGAATTTTGAAAGACTTTTTTCTAATTACAACGATTAGTTCAAAATACGTTTGTTTTCTGTTGTCCAAAATTGACGATAATTATTTCAAGACGATAATTATAATAATTAACTTAACATTTCTGTTTCCGTTAGCAATTATATCTTTTCGTGAATTATGTTTTCTTCTTTGTAAAACTTTCCATTATATTAAATGATTTTCAATGCCTTTGTGAAATATTTTATTGATTAGTAAATGTACACAATATTTGTTTTATAAACGTTCTAAGAATAAAAGATTATAAATATTACTATAATCTTCATAATTGTACGTATATATAAATAAGATTGTACATTATCAATGCTTCATACGCGTAGTATATGCAATATACACTTTATTTGCGCTTTTTTATGTAGTATTTAATTTAATTCAAGGCAACAAAGAAAGAACGTGAAATTGACGTTTCTCAATACAAAATCCTTGCTGGATCAATGCATATCTCATGACGCTTAAAAAGCCAATGTAGTTTTTATACTGATTCATGTAAAAGTCACATGTTGTTAGTTTTATAAAAAAAAATGTAATTTACTTCATTAAATAATTTGATTATTTCTTAATTTTGACTATAATGGACTATAAAAATATAAGCATTTCTTGATTTTCATATCAATTAGGTTTTAATGAATAATTTTGTTTAAATTATATAACAATTTTAATTAGTTTGTATTTTTGTATTATATTAATTAATAAAATCTCATGAGAATAAAATAATAGGATTAAAATACTTTAAATTGTTGTTTATATATTGTTTGCACTTTTTGAAAGTTTTGGTATTATTTGCATCCAATTTAAATACGTTTTAATCCGCAAACTTTGAACTCTTACGTCTGTATTTTAATTTTGCTTCCGATTTGTATAGCCTTAACATTTGAATAAATCCGCAAGTTTTATTAATTTTCTTATTTAAATTCAACCAATTTTAGAACTTTGTAGTTAAATTCAAAGAAAATTAAGGTTTTACAATATTTATTGTCTTTAAATGTTGATAATAATGCAAATATCATTAATTATAAAGTTTTGTTTATTTTAAGTAGATAATACTTAATTAATTAATTAATATATATTTTCAATTGATCTAACTGTAATAATTAGAACAAATTTTCAATTGAACCGAAATGAATAGAAAATATTTCATTTAAGAAAATTATAATTTTAGAAACTAATTTCAAATTATTTCCAATTAACTTTGTTATTGAATGTGCATTTCGTGCAAGTACGATAAAATGTTTAAGAGATGAATCATTGATCTAAATGTAAAAATGAGAAACTAAACTCAATGGAAATGACTGATCTATATCATTTATATATAATCATAGAAGACTGAGAACGAATAAATATGTTGTGTTTTTTTTATAATTAAACAAATTGATAACTTGAAGTCAATTTATTTCATGTAAGAAAGATATTCTTATTATGCAATGAAATTTCTTATTGAAAATACAGAAAAATAACATTTTTAAGAATCATCTAACTATTAATAAAAAATGAAAAGTCAAATAATATGTTTATAATGAAATAAATATTTTTAATGGAAAATTTAATAAAGAAAAACTATAGATAATTAAAACAAAATGATTATAATTCAGTAAAACCTCAAATACTGCTGATTTGATTCAGTCCGCACTATGCGAGGTATTTCTGTATAATGTGTTCTAATAATAAAGATATAATTGTAAGTTGTTTTCTAATTAAATAAAAATGAAATGAAACAAAATGAATGCAAAATGTATACATTTTTATTTACGTTTATAAAATATCAAGTCAAATATCATCGATTAGTCCGGTTTTGAATTGTCCCGGATTTTGACGCTACCGATTACTCGCAATGTACGAGGTAATGTTTTATAATGTATTCAAATAATAAAGATATTGTAAAACGTTTTCTAATTAAATGAAAGCAAAATCAATTGAAACAAAATGAATGCAAAGTGTTTACAATTACAAAAGTAAAGTATCTTTTTTTGCTGTTTATTTTTGAATATATTTAGTTTCTCGATTAGTCCGGTTTCGAACAGTCCGGATTTTTGGCGAAAATGATTACCCGCACTATGTGAGGTATTGCTGCACATTGTTATAAAATAATAAATATATTGTAAAACGTTTTCTAACTAAATGAAAACAAAATCAATTGAAACGAAACGAATGCAAAGTGTTTACAATTACAAAAGTAAAGTATCCTTTTTTGTTGTTTATTTTTTAATATATTCAGTTTCGCGATTAGTCCGGTTTTGAACAGTCCGGGCTTTTGGCGAAACTGATTACCCGCACTATGTGAGGTATTGCTGCATATTGTTATCAAATAATAAATATTTTGTAAAACGTTTTCTAATTTAATGAAAAACAAATCAATTGAAACAAAATAAATGCAAAATATCCTTTTTGCAGTTTGATTTTGAATATATTTAGTTCCTCGATTAGTCCGGTTTTGAACAGTTCGGGATTTTGGCGAAACTGGTTACCCATACTATGCTACCTAATGTTATATAATAAAGATATATTGTAAGTATAAGACGTTTTCTAATTAAAGCGTGTTTACATTTTTTTTTTTGACAAAACATAGTAATATAATTGTTATTGAGCAATCTGTGTGTGTGGAAGCATCGTTAATAATAAACAAGTGATAAGCGCGTTAAAGTTGGATGCTTTATCGCTGCACTGTCCAAGGATGTGAATCGAAATGTTATATAAAAGGCCAAAGCAGCAACGGCTTCGGCTCATTTTGACCCAAATATTGGGAGACGAAATATTAGTGAGAGAGATAAAGCAATCATATCCTAACAAACAAACAATCCGACCTCAGCGTCCACCGCGAAGAAATGCACTAGCAGTATTGAACCGGACCGTTGCGTAACGATCACGTCCGCCAGTTCGCCAACGAACTCGATGAAGTTATAAAAATTTTCCGAAGTGATACGTGAAAACAACAAGCGCGAACGACAGGAGAAGAAAAAAAAAACAACACGAAGAAGCATTCTGGATTCTACAGGTTAAAGCCAGAATATAAACGGATTAAAAATTCATTTGAGCGCAGCAACTCCTCAGCTCAGTTCGTGTGCAACTTTCCTGCAGTGTTTACTGGTGAGTTACCAAGAAGTATTATTTGTTACAAAAAACATACATACAAACAGAAAAAAACACAGCTATTAAACGAATTTGTTTGAATTTGAATTATGCCGAGCATAGATAAGGGCGACGAAGGTCGAAGCAATTGTTGCTGTCAACATCGCATCGAGGCAAGAAGTTCATTTCGTGCAATGGTGTTCTCCAAGGTTCTCATCTTCATCTTAGCCCTGTGCTTCTCCACCGGTAAGTCAATCCCTTCACGTGAATCTTTTCAGTTCATTCACCTCAAATTCAATTTCAGTAGTGTTATCTAAGCCCTATCAATGCGTTCGAAAACTATACATGAAAAACCAGTTTTTTTTCTTAAATTCGTTTTCGATTTTTGAACTCATCTCATTATGAAAATCTGAATGAATCTATTTAAGCAAACCGGTTACAGTTTTGTAACAGTGTACATCGCGATCTAAATGATCTTCATTTAAATTAATCACAAGACGCGTTTGAAGAACAAAAAATATGTGTATGTTTACGTCGAGTTCCGATTTGATAAGTTTTATTTACCGTGGATCGAGTTAACCTTGACATCGAGCATCTCCAGAACAAATAAAATAAATAAAAACAATATTTTAAAACAATCACATTTCCTTTTGGATTAACCATATTTGCATCATTTCTAAGTGATTAATCATTTGTTTACAATAGTTAATAGAATGGGTTAGTCAGTAGAAAAAAATCCAGATTTTAAAAACGTACAATTCCTTCTTAATTAATTGTATTTACATCATTATTAAGTGATTAATCATTTGTTTACAATAGTTAAGCAAAGAATGGGTTAATTAGTTTAGTAGTATTTATTAATTATAACGAAAACTTTATAGATTATACCGGTAATCAGGTTTTAAATAATGTTACATAATTTAAAAATAACTTAATTAAATAGAAAAAATCCAGATTTTAAAAACGTACATTTCCTTCTTAATTAACTGTATTCACATCATTATTAAGTGATTAATCATATGTTTACAATAGTTAAGCAACGAATGGGTTAATTAGTTTCCTAGTATTCATTAATTATAACAAAAACTTTAAAGTTTATATCGGAAATCAGGTTTTAAATAATGTTACATATTTTTAAAAATAAATGAAATAAATAAAAAAAAAACAGATTTTAAACACGTACATTTCCTTCTTAGTTAATTGTATTTACATCATTATTAAGTGATTAATCATTTTTTTACAATAGTTAAGCAATGTATGGGTTAATTAGTTTATAGTTTATACCGGAAATCAGGTTTTAAATAATGTTACATAATATATGAAATAAATAGAAAAAATCCAGATTTTAAACACGTAAATTTCCTTCTTAATTAACTGTATTTACATCATTATTAAGTGATTAATCATTTGACATTGTTATAAAATAATAAATATATTGTAAAACGTTTTCTAACTAAATGAAAACAAAATCAATTGAAACGAAATGAATGCAAAGTGTTTATAATTACAAAAGTCGAGTATCCTTTTTTGCGGTTTATTTTTGAATATATTTAATTTCTCGATTAGTCTGGTTTCGAACAGTCCGGGATTTTGGCGGAACTGATTATGCGCACTATGCAAGGTATTGCTGCATATTATTATCAAATAATAAATATATTGTAAAACGTTTTCTAATTAAATGAAAAACAAATCAATTGAAACGAAATAAATGCAAAATATCCTTTTTGTGGTTTGATTTTGAATATATTTAGTTCCTCGATTAGTCCGGTTATGAACAGTCCGGGATTTTCGCGGATCTGGTTACCCGTACTATGCTAGTAAATTCAATTTCTGTAGTGTTATCTAAGCCCTATCCATGCGTTCGAAAAATGATACATGAAGAACCAGTTTTTTTTTTCTTAAATTCGTTTTCGATTTTCGAACTCGTCTCATTATGAAATCTGAATGAATATATTTAAGCAAACCGGTTGCAGTTTTGTAATAGTTTCCATCGTGATCTAAACGACGTCATTTGAATGAATCACAAGATGCGTCTCAAGAACAAAAATTATGTGTATGTTTACGTCGACTTTCGCTTTGATGAGTCATCCTTGTCATCGAGAATCTCCAGAACAAATAAAATAAATAAAAACAAGATTTTAAAACACGTACAATTCCTTCTTAATTATCTGTATTTACATCATTATTATGTGATTAATCATTTGTTTACAATAGTTAAGCAACGAATGGGTTAATTATTTTCCTAGTATTTATTAATTATAACGAAAACTTTATAGTTTATACCGGTAATCAGGTTTTAAATAATGTTACATATTTTAAAAATGAATGAAATAAATAGAAAAAATCAGATTTTAACAAGTACAATTAACCGAATTTACATCATTAGAACGTATTCAGTTATTTGTTTACAATAGTTAAGCAACGAATTGGATAAATAGTTTCCAAGTATTGCATAATTACAACGAAAACAATTTATTTTATACTGGTAATCACGTTTTACATAATGTTATATAAATTTAAAAAAAAAACATATTTATTTACATTTCAGTAACTAATGTATATAAAAAATGATAAGAGCAATAATAAAATTCCAGATTTAAACATTTTCTTAACATATTTACATCAAAATACATTGACAAAAATTTATTAATAATTTGTTTACAAAAGTTTAGCAACGGATGGGTGAGAACCATTTGACAAGTTGTTAATTAAGTAAAGAATTGCTTTACCTTAGCAATTTGTTCTTTTTTATATTAAATCTAATAAGTATATTCCATTGCTTTTTATTCTAAAAAGAAATACATTATTTTAATAAAGTATTTTTTATATTATATAAACAAAAGTGTAAATATAAAAAAATATAGAATATATGATTAGAAAATCTTTTAAGATCGTATATTTATAAAATTTAAACAAATAACACAATTTTTATTTATTAATTATTTCTTTACAATAGTTAAGCAATGGATGTGGAAGAATCATTTTCAATGGTAATGATGAGATAATGATTTACTTAAAAAGTTAAGCAGCGGATGGGTGACTACACTTTGCACAAGTCGTGATTAAAAATAATATTACTAAATATATTATATAGAGAAACAATGATATAAATATAAAAATATATAAAAAATTCTTCGAAATAAATTAATAAAATACTTTTTGTTGTATAAAAATGGAAGTGAGAAATCCTTTAAAGATGTTTGAGGATCAACACATCAAGATTTTTCCAATTGCCAAAGGTCCTTGATCCTAACACAACGATATGTAGGTTAACAAACATAACATCCCCAAAATCTATCTAGCACTGAAATAATTCATTGGATTTAGCGAAAAAATCCTTCACACAGTTGTGATTAATATTTTTTTTTGGCAGTCAGGATTCTACGAAATAATCCAATTTTCTTTTGATTAATATTGATGAAATTCCTGTAATATTCAACACGAACGTATTAATTTGCAGTTCGTTTTCCGGGTTGGAACGTATATCAAGAGGGATTTTTTCCGCTACGCCGAATTTTCCGCATTTTTTCTCCGTTTTGGCATGAAAATGATAGAAAAAAAAGTATATACAAACATTATACCGCAGACAAAGTTGTTGTTTCAACGATAAATTACAGAAATGTTACAGCTTTCACTGATTTATTTTTCTGCATCTGTAGTAATTTTCTTCTTTTTTTTACTATCGAAAAATTTTTTTTTGGGTCAATGACATTTCTACAATCTCGTAATAATATTTTGGTTACATTACATTTACTAACTTAATATACAATTAGAGAAATTATGAGAAAATTAGTATAAGTATAAAAATTAAAGAAGTATAACAAATAGAATTTCTATTTTTATTAATCGAATGGAAAACTGTTTGAAAACGAAAAATCTCTGAAGAAAGTAGTAACATGTGAACTATTTTCCTTGGAAAATAAATTTTTGTGTGTGAAAATCCCTATTTAATAGTTATAGTTTTTCTTTATCAAAGAATTTTCCAAATTGTATGCATTTTGGAATCTAGGTCAATGAAATACTAACTTTATGCTCTAACTATTAAAATTAAAAAGGGAAATTTTTAGTTTATTTTTATAGAAAACATAATGAGAAAAAGAGTTATCATTTACGGGTCTACATCGCAAGCCCGACAACCGAAATCCCGACGTTCGAAATCCCGACATTCGAAATCCCGACTATATCAAAATCTCGACAACCATAATTTCGACTGTATCAGAATCTCGACAACCATAATTTCTACTATGACATTTTTTAATTATTTCAGATCATAGTCACCTTGTGCTACATTTTTATTATTAATAACAAAAAAATGTTATTAATTTATTTGATTTTGATGAATTATTCATAATAAACCTTAACATTATGGAATAATATAAAAATGTTATTGAAGACATTTTCGATACAGTCGGGATTTTAATGCAGTCGGAATTATAGTTGTCGGGATTTTAATATAGTCGGGATTATGGGATGATAAACGATATTTCGGTTGTCGGGATTTCGATACAGTCGGGATTTTAAACGTCGGGATTTCGAACGTCGGAAATTTGATTGACGGTATTTCGGTTGTCGGGATTGCGATTGCCACCGTAATTTACAATTTTAATACGATAAATAATTTATATAATATATACCAAATAAATAAATGAATATATAAGATTAACATATAGGAAATCAAAAAGCAATTGACCTTTGTCATTCGAGATAACAATTATTTACATTAAAAAATAAATAAATATCTAATTCCTCGGTTTTATTATAAACTCTATGGTCGTCTGATAATAATACTTTATATGATAACAACATCTAAAGCCTCAAAATGGAAAAAAAAATGCATTACAATTTTATGAATTTATACGAATTACACAATAGAAATATGCATGTAATTCACTTAATTCATATTCTAGTAAATTCTTAGAACGTGCTCCAATTCCTAATTGAAAATTTTCAAGAATTTATTAGAACATTTACATTTTGTGCTATTAATAACACTAGACATAATAATCAAAACGTATGCATTTATAGGTTAAAAAGACGATAAGTAAGAATTTCTGATAAGGTGAGGAATTTTTCTGACGGTTACTGTAAATAAATATTATTTTCAAATTTAATTCTCTATAGTATTTTCATAACAAATGTGTAGTTTTTTTTGGAAATGTTCATGTTTAAACAAAAGAATTAAAGTACGAAAAACATTGTTGATTCTGGAAACTGTTATAAATTTTATTTGTTTAAATTCTCTGGAAAATTAATGTTTAATTAAAGAAGTAAAATATTGAATAAAAAATCATTTTTTTTATTCAAAATTTATGGTATGAAAACCTTTTGTTAAAATATATGGAAAATATGTTGGATTTGTTTGGATATTTGGTAATACAGATATTCCGGATTTTTACTCGTATAGTGAAACATATTAAGAAATACACATAATATGTGTGCACAAATTTAAAAATGATGTAACAAGCGCGCAATCCGGGACTTCTCTTCTCATCGTCACTCGTTATGCGAAACGTGGCTCGTTTAGCGAGACATTTTTTGCTGTTTCCACTGTATTAATACAGTTTCAGAAAAGAAGTCAAGTGCATTAGCAGCACTAAATAATGTTAATATCAGACATTGAGCAAACATTAGATAAGCGAGAATTATGTTATAACATCGATCTATGCAAAGTATGTTGACTTATTTTATCTAAAAAATAATGAAAAATTTCTTAATAATAAAAAAACAATGCACATTATTTTCATGAAATATCCATGAAAATCCATCAATAATTATATCGAAATACTTGCATTCTGTTAAACTATCAACATCATATACTTCACATATCTCTTTGGCTCACAAATAAAAATAAAAAATCAAAATTTGTGGAAAATTGACACTAAACTAAGATCTGCACAGTTGGCTTTTAAAGGAAGTGATATTTTTCAAATGACAGAAGGATACAATCATAACATTGACAGAATTCTCTAAAAGCATATATAAACCTATCTATTTGTGAAAACCGAAATATCTCCCATTATTTCAATTATTTATAAAAAAATATCATTGAAAATGTTTTAATAATTATATACAAACAATATATGTATTTGGATTTAAATGAAGACAATTTCGATAATTTTTTCATCATTTTTTTCAAAAAATATATTTTTTATTTTATTGTTAAATTGAATTAATTCGTTATTTCAAAATGAAATTTATTTTTTTATTGCACAATTGTCACCTTATATATTATTTGAACTAATATTCCTATTGTTTATCACTATTGTCAATTTGAACTAATTTTATTATTTTGAACTAAAATTCATATAAATTTTGTTACAATTGTTTTTTTATCACAATGATAAATATTAATGAACATAATTGTTTAGAAAACAATAAAATAAAGTAAAAACAAAACAAAACAAAATAAGTGTATTGTATCACATAATACAAATAATTACCAAACCTGTTCATGTAAAAATAAATAAAATAAAGTGAAATCATAAGATTTTTTTTACAAAAAAAATATTTTCTTAGTTAATAAAATAAATCAATAAGAAATAATTGGATTCAATCACATGATGTGAGAGTAATAAGAACAGGTTAAAAATAAAACGCTTATTTAAATCATAAATAAACGGGTATTACGTAATTTTTCCATAAAACGTATGGATGTTGTTGTTCCTCATATACATAAGAATATTTCAACTGCAAAGGAAACGAGAAATATGGACAGATTAATAAATGGAAATCCAGTTTGAACCGGGCCCAACCGCTTACAAAACTCACTTCAATCAGAGATTAAAGCAGGATTACTTTCTAAGCAAACGTTACGACAAGGCTAAGAAATTCGATTTAGATGCAGAAAAAAAAAGCGCAATTGCATGCATATTAATTTCATCGTTCCAATTATCTTTATAATTATTTAAAAAAATTAACAAATTTCTTAATATTTATTTTAATAATTTTATTTTTTTTATAATTAATATCAAACATTTCTTTACTGATTTTTTTTTATTTAATTCCAGGAAGCGCCATAAAGTGTTTCCAGTGTTCATCTCGTGACGAAGGCTGTGATAACTTATTAAGTAACGACACACAGAGCGTGTATTTGAAGGAATGCGAAGGAAAGGACTTCTTCTGCAGGAAAACCGTCCAGACAAGTGAGAATCTATACAACTTTGATAAACGTTTCCATTTTTAAACCTTTCACTTCTTTCAGTTGTTGATAGCAACATGTTCACCATAATAAACAGGGAATGCGGATGGTCCTTAAACAGGAAACTGAGGACAAATTCGTGCTATCAAAACGATGATGAATTCAAGCACGAGAAGAGCTGCCAATGCTTCGAGGAAGGATGCAATCATTCCTCAATTCCAAATCCATCAACAACATTATTCACATCACTTCTCATACTATATTTATACCTAAATCACTAATTCTATTTGTCCATAATATTATTAATGTAATTTTCAATATTATTTGCAATATTATCATGATTACATCTGACGCAAAGGATAAAGGAAGGAATCAATAGAGCTCGTAATTTATTTGTTTGTTTCTTTGTTAGAGAGAGAGAGAGAGAGAGAAAGATTTTAATCTGAAAACACACAATTTATGGTTATATTTTTTTGCTGTCTCCTCGATGTCCTATTTTGTTGTTCCTTCCTTTAATATTATTGCTGTTCCGAACAACGTACAAGGATTTCGTATGCGTGGGCGGCGATTCTGTGCACATAGCAAATGAGAACAGTCTATAAAGTTGTTTTATGTCTTTCCTCCTGGTTATTGAGAAACTCGTTGCATGTTGGAACAGCAACAAAGTTCGGAAAGGCATATATTTTAGTATTACTTATTGTATAAAGTTTCAAATAAAACAAATACAATTAAATAGTTTTGGTTTTATATTCGATATATTTGATTTTTATATTCAAAGATTAATATATTTCTACCCCTAGACATTATTTAATGTTGTAACTAACAACTACATTCTTTGTTGCATATCTATTTGCATATTTTACTATCATTACGAAATAATCCACATTTAGTACTTAAAAGAAGTTGAATTTTACTCCAATCTTCACAAATCCAATGTTTGGATCCTCCCAATTCAATTGTTCTATAGTTTCTGACAAATTTTATTCATAAAAAGTTTTACTATGAACATTTTTACTATAATTTCATAACTTTCGATAAAAACTAATAAACGAATTATTTACGAGCATATTGTTAAATTTATTATTATTTTCTTTACCTAATTAAAAATTTCAATCTTCATTACAAATTAATTTTATGACTTAATAAAGCTAAAGTTCAAAAATAAACCTATTAGGTTATGTTGATTTTGTCCAAAAATAATCAATAAATCAGATAAAAAATTACAGAAATAGCTTAAAATATAAAAAGAAATCTATAAATATTACTTTTATGTATTATATAATTATTGATTAATTTTTTTTATTATTTTTATTCACAATTTCATAAATTAATTATTACTACACAAGTTTAAAAATATAAGTTTTTATCAATTTTTTCTTATCAATATTCTTATAGTGATTTCTTTTATGTCGTATAATTTTATTCACAATCTGTTCATCAATGTGTCGTGTCCCAGGGATAGTTTTCTGGATACTGTGGGATATCTTCTTCTGTTGTCTATTGTGGAGCCTTATTCTTGGTAAATAATGAATCCAACGAGTTTTAATTGTTGTTTATTATTAAAATATGCTTTAATGCAGTGGTTTCCAAACTTGATGTTACTACGCCTCCCTCAAAAGTATGTAATCATTTGGCGCCTCCCCACACCCCTCCATTTCATAAAAGGAACGCGTATTACAGCAATATGGATAAGAGCACAGGAATGTATCTATACTTACTGGATTCCCCAAACATTCAGCTTCCATATGCATATATTGGATTCATTCTATCTATTATAGTTATCGAGTAAATCAATGGAATGTGAAAACACTGCTTTTTCGAACGTTCTAATTTCAATTTTTCAATTTTGAACGCGTATTACAGCAATACGGATAAGAGCACAGCAATGTATCTATACTTGCTGCATTCCCCAAATATTCAGCTTCGATATGCATATATTGGATTCATTTTATCTATTATAGTTACTAGTACTGTCATTGTCCATCGACATGGCTGAAGGTCCACATACTGAACCTCATTCATTTCACTGTCCTTCTGTGATAAACGATGGCCCTATTGCTGCAAGCACCGCGAGGGCTCACAAAGGGCCTGTCTTGATCAGGATTCGAACCTGCGCCCACGAAATCGTGGGTAGGTCGACTTAATCATTCGGCTATTATTCGCCCGTATAGTGTAAATTACATCAGTTTTCGAACAGTATCAAAAATTATTCGAAAACCGAAAACAGTAATAAAAAACCGGTTTCTCAATGAACGTGATGAATGAAACATATTAAAAAAAAAACGTAAAAAATGTGTATAAAAAATTCCGTCTCGAGTCTAGACGATAAGAGAAGATAATTTATTTAAAAATTTATCAATAACAACAAAAATTCACACGTCTAGTATATTTATTTTTTAGTTTCATTGAATTCTTTACTTTTTAATTCATTTTTTACAAAAACAAGTAACTTGTTAAGTAACAATTATTATGCAAATTATTTGTACTTGTATAAATTAAATACGTATTAAATACAAGTAAATATACTTGAAACTTTACTTGACAAGTAAAAATATTTTATAATTTCATTATGTGAAAATTCAAATATTTATACTCAAATTTTGTATGTTCTTTTTTATAAATTGTTAACAAAAAATATATTATTTCCATGCTCAAATATTAATTAATTTAGCGTTTATAATTAGAACAACAGATGATTCATAGTGACGTAGTTGTAGCATTTGTATATAGGCAACATTCAACGTTTATATTTCATTTGTTGAAGCGTAGATAATTTGTTTTCAAAACCATATAAAGTGACTTTTAAAATAATCTCCTATATTTCATTGCAATTTTTCAATGCAATCTTTTAAATTTTCATTGTAGACATATATAACTTATTAATTTACTTTATATTGAAAAATACGCATTTTAACAATTTTATCAGATTCACTTCATAAACAAAATCAATTATTACATATTACATTATTTATTTCTAAACAGTAACTAGAAAACTATTATTATCCAATTATAATGAAAAAGCAACATTTGTTATATCCATTTTTTTACCATCTTATATGCGAACAAAATTTAAATCTAATGGCGGTAGACATTTTGCTTTTTAGTAAATTTCCCAATGGAAGTTTTTACCATTCTATTCTTCTGTAATTTATTGGTTGGCTACCGTCTTGTAGGTTAACTTCAGTATATTGATGCTCTGCGATTCCACTATTTGTCTATGAATCTGCTGCTATCCTTTACACTGTCATTGTCCATCGACTTGGCTTAACTTCATTCATTTGACTGTCCATCTGTGATGAATGATGGCCCTATTGTTGCAGGCACCGTGAGGACTCTCAAAGGGCTTAGCTTGATCAGGATTCGAACGGGCGCCCACGGAATCGTGGCTAGGGCGACTTAACCATTCGGCAATTAGTCGCCCTTTTATCAATATTTGAGTTCATTTTCATTCAAATCCAAATGCATTAATTATGTATTTATATAATTTCAAAATAATGTTAGATTTTCTTTATCTAAGTCAAGCATTGTGTGCTGATTATTATAAACGAACGCATTCGCAATTTTAGGAAAATAATGGAAAGTTCCTAGGTTATAACGCATTATAAAGAAAATTTTAATTTTCATAACTACATCAAATTAGTAATTATGTTTTTAGTAATTAGATTAAGCATATAATTTGGATAATTAAATCAAATATAATATATATAATATAATAAATATTATTATTTTTTTTTTTAAATTTAAATATTGCAAAAATAATATGAAATAAGTAATTCTCCGTATAATTTTCTTTGTAACAAGCAGTGGCGATGAAAAAAAAAGTGAGTATTAAAGTGGATTTTGTATTATACATTATATGTTAATATTTTTAATAAAAAATAAGTTTCTTAAATGTACTAAAAAAAATATTTATTTTTACTAAGTTTTTGGAACCTAACCCCTTTTTTATATTGGCTTTGGGTCTCATATAACACGATTTTATACAAAACGCCTTTTCATATGATAGATTGATAGTGTTATAGAGAAGTTACGTATAATTATTATACAGAATATATGCCTTATGTAATCTAAATCATTACAAAATAGTTTTTAATGGCCACAACGCCAAATATGTAGATTTAAAAAATTATAGAAGATAATCTTTTGGAAAATGTAATGAAACCTAATAATATAAATAAAAAAAATTGAAACTGTAAATATCTAAAACTTTACGTACTTTTAACGTTAATTTTGTTTGTTTAAAATTGTGATAAACAAGGGATTCATTTCAGAAATGATCTAATAAAACAAATATTGCACATCTAGTAATAAAATACATTTGCAATAACAACTTCAACGGTGTACTGTACCCAATTATAATTTAAAGTTGGGGAATTACAAATTTTATAATTTTTTGCTTACAATATAACATTTCCACCGCAGCAGCAAACAATCCACTCTCATCGCAGATATTTGCTGCATATGATAATAGCCTTCATATAATCACTACAATCATATCTTCTATTTGAACTACTATTTGATGCGCACTTGTCCCGATTGTATCACTGATATATTTAAGCATATTTACATTGCAACAATTTTATATTGTTATCATTGTTATCCGGCGTAATAATAAAGCTACGACCTAAATCTTAAGAAAAGTTCAATATATTATGAACAAACATGATCATTATGGAATTGCAAGAGTATTGCATGGGTGCATTACGTTCCGACAAGAATTTACTACGTTCGGATGTCCACGATATAGATTGTTGACAAAACATTGACATAGATTCGCACTGGAACGATTCCAAAGCGTTTTAAATGAAATTGCATGGAAAGCATTAATTTTCATAAAAATGTGACCATTCGAAGTGCATAAACAAAACGAGTAAATGCTAAAAAAAAAATAAAGGAAAGAACACACTAGTTTTAAAAATTTATTCTATCAATGCTTAAGAAAAGTATTATAATTATTATTAAGTACAACAGTATTGTTAGTATAAACGAAGCTTAACAAAAAAGTTAATTTAGATGCTAAAATAATTAGTTTTTTTTTTTTGGTATCAGTACATAGATATTATTACGTAAAGGAATGCTGCAAGTATACAAGATGGATTAATGTTATTTGCTGAACTTGGTTTTTTCGTTGTTGTTGTTGTTGTTGTTGTTGGTAGTTTCATTGTTACATTCTGTATTGGAAATTGTGTTGCTACATCCAATTCCGTTGTTTCTTCGTTGGTTTTAAAAGTAGTCATTGAAGTTTCAGTGGTTTCCGATGTTGTCAAATCAATCGCAGTAGGTGATTCTGTTGTTGGTAATGTGTATGCTGAATGTAAAGAATTAACAGATGAAACATTATGTAATCATCGCGTTTAAAAAGAAACTTACCCAAAGCACAGATCATGCTCAAATGTAGAAAGAGACGAAGATGCATTGTTTAAGTTACGATATAATAATTATAAAATGTTAAGAATCACCTTTCGTGCTTTAATGTTCACTAATGATTTACATATGAAAACAACCATTTGCTATTTATATGGTGATCCCCACTCAGATTGCGTTGAACATGTTTGCAAAAGAATCAAGTTCTTATATAATTAAATACTGTGTTTGAATATGGATCTAAAAACGGTTAAATTAAAATAATTAATCTAAAATGTTGTTTAACTATTATGTGTAAATTCTAAAAATTGACAGGTCAAAATCTGAGAGCTTTTGCAGAAAACGTCTTTGAAAATAAACATTCTACATGCTATAGACATAAAACTGGATGAAATTGAAATTTATATAATACAGGTTCTCAGCAGTCAAAAGCCACTGAGCCGCATATGGCTCTATGTTCCATAAAGGTTGCCGACCTCTGGATTAGTTTGTGTTGATGGATTATTTAGTAAGGTGGAATTGAAATATTGTTGATGTTTCAGGTACAAACAATAATTGTCACAATCAAGCTTTTTAATGGTGTTGTTTACATCGTTGTTTCCATTGATTGATCTCTTGAAATCTAATCCAATTGTGTTGTTGAACGACTCAATTCTGAAGTTTCAGTTGATTTTGGAAGTTATTTGTAATAACAAAATGTAGAAATAAATTACCAGAAATTGGTGATCATACACAAATATAGGAACAGTTGATGATGCATTGTTCAAATTGGAAGTACTTACAATGTAATAGTTATGAAAATTATAAGTGATCACATCTTTCTTTTCAGTGCGAACTTGTGTTGCATCCACCAGCATGTATTTATAATTGTCATAGTAATCTACGCTCAGAATGTTTGCATAAACTTAATTGTATCTTTGAATTTACAAAAAATCAACTATCTCAACATTTGTTTAATGAAGTAAATATTATAAGAATAATAGTCTTTACACATGCCTGAGCCAAGTTGCAAAAATGTAACTACAATTTAAAGTCCAATAGTAATAATTTAGTTTAAATTTTTACAATTATTTGTCAAAGTTGACAAATTTTTACCATACACAGACGCAGTAGTTTGTATAAAGTATAAATACACGTTAGTGAACAAAATAAAGTTTAGACAATTTTGTATTTTATGTGAATAAACCACTGAAGAAGACGTGATATTATTATGATTTTGAACAGTCTTAATAAATGAATTACCTTCGAAAACCAATAAAACTAATTTTTTCTCAAGGTGAACTTAGCGTTAATTGAGACCATTTTTTAAATCATTGTTTCTGAAATGAATTTGTTTTTTGCACACGTAACACATTTATTCATATTTAAAGTAAACGAAATACATTTACATTTGCGAAATTTATTCAGTTATAATTTGACTTGTATATAAATTTTGAACCTTTTTAAATGTTTAACTTTAGTAAAGTATTAATTTTAAATATATATTATAATGGGAAAAGATATGAACGACCACTAAAATACATTTATATTACATTAAATTTTCATTTATTTTAATTTAGAAAAATAAATACAATTATGATTAAGTTATTAATTAAATGATATTATATTGCATGATTTATCAATTTATAATATTTACATGGAAATAGTACGATTGTATAAATTTATCATTAAGTATACAAATGCAGCTAGCGAATAAGATACGATCATACCGTTTGCTGAATTAGAATTTTTCGTCGTGACTTCGGGTCCTGGTTGTACCGTTGGTTTAGTTTCTACCGATGGTTTTGTAGCCTCTGTTTCT